>NW_015379261.1:2486700-2566323 GCF_001522545.3 Parus major | reverse complement strand
GGGACAGTTTGGAGGGCTTTCTTCAGCTTTGGAGAAGGACACGTTGGGCGCGGAGCTGTTGCGGTGGGGAGAAGGGAATTTGGCCATCACCCAGCCGGAGCTGCTACTGCTTCTTCTCCTTCTTCCCTCTTTGTTGGCGGCCTCGCACCCCCTGTCCTGCCGGGACGTGTGGCAGTGCCAGCCACCGCCACGGAGCTGCTGATACACCTTAGCCACCAGCCCAGGATTTCTGCTCATCCCTGCTGTTCCTGGGCCGGCTGTTCCTCAGAGCCCTGCAAAAGCACCGGGACTGACTGCCCGAGGGGGTTTGTGAAACAAAGCCTCTCCTCCATCCCTTCCCATCTCAGCCGAGAAAGCTGTCCCGGGGCCCCTGGTTCTGTTTTCTTGTTAACGCTGTAGTTATTGTTTGTTTGCCTGGTTTTACAAGTAAAGAACTTATTCCTATCCCCAGATCTCTGCCTGAGAGCCCCTTGACTTCAGAATTATAATAATTTGGAGGGAGGGCGTCTACATTCTTTCACTCCAAGGGAGGCTCTTGTCCTCCCTAGCAGACACCTGTCTTCTAGAACCGAGACACGCAGGAGCCCTCTCTGTGCCCCCCCTGCTACCAAAAAGCAGACTGTAAAAGCCAAACCAATACAGTGTTTTGCAAAAAAACCCCCATATATATATATAAAATTAAATATCTGCAAGATCTCTTTTCTTGGCCCTTCCACAAAGATAATTTTCTTATTGCAGTAATTGTAAATTTTTTTCATGGATGATGCAATGATGAGTTAACAGTTCTTAACAATGCTCCATGCTTTTCATTATAGTAAAGGATATCATATTGTATTGGAAAAAAATTTAGCAACTTGTTCAGGGACAAGTGAAACACAAAGGATTGGCTGAAAAGCTGTTGCCTCTCTGGCCTTCAAGGAAATGAAAATCCAGTTTTGATTTAAAAAAATAAAATTGTTTGATAAACGTAATTTTAATAGAATTTAAAGCTTGAGAAACTGACACATAATTATTAGACCTACTATGATTTATGCATATTTGAAGATGGCTAATCCAAAGAAGAAATGGAAAAGAATAATGGAATTACAGATCTGACTATGTAATTTCAATTTTAAAAAGCTTTACTTCTCCAATTCCATAGACATGAATAGGAAATCAGGACCTTTTAGTAAAAGGAGTAAAAGAAGGGTGTAGTAAAAATTTGGTTTTTATTGCTAAAGACTTTTAATAGCTTCCTCTCTCTTATACTAATAATCAAGGGAAATGTATCATCATGAAGTATTTGGATTTATTTTTTATTTATATACATACACAAATTCTTACTCTCTGTTGTAAATTGGAATAAATGAAAGAATCAAATAAACTTATTTCTATGTAATATATATTTTATAGAAAGAACACTTGCAAAAAAAGAAATTTTTTTCCATTGTTCCTGTTTTTCTGTACCTAAAGTCTTCACATCCTTTGTTTGGGATGCAAAGGGAATTTCAGAGCAATCCAATAGTACAAAAATATATAAAATACTTTTTCTGTTGGGAATTCTGACAAACTCAAAAAGAAACTTGGCAGGTTTTATTTGAAACACTCTTTCCAGAATATCAAAAAAAGGAATATATATCAGAATCCTTTCTAAGGAATGCATCAATTTAAGTGCATTCATGGTGGTGTAGGTATTCTGTGAAACTTGCTGACTGAAGTTTAATTGATTTTCTTGTTTTATGAAAAACCTTTCATGTTGGGATTATCAAGATGGGGACAAATGAGTGATGTTATGAAAGATGGCTTATTGTATAATCAGTCTTATGAAAGGGTGAGACATTAAAGATGCTACATTCAACACCATCACATCAGAAGCCTTATTAATTCTCGTTACAATGCCTTTTTAAAATTTTTTTAGCCAATCAACTACTCCCACAAAGCTCCCTAACAACTTTTTACACCAAACATGTAATGTTTTGCATTACATGACTCTGCCACAATGCATCTTTTCTTATCCAATCATATAATGCAACATAAGCCTACAATGCTACATCATAAGGTTCCCACTAACTCTATAACAGGTTCTATTGTTTAGCTTTAAAATTATTCACTATCTTGTTTAATATATTTTTTCACTTACATAAAGCATATTTCTATTTGCTTAAAACATATTTCTGCTTAAACTATAAACCCATATTCTTGTTTCATGTCTGTGTAACTTTATTGTTCCAAATTTAAAGCCTTTTCCAAGGTCTTAGGTCAAGCTTTGCATCCATCTTGATCTCTGATCCTGTACACACAAGGCTCTGGGAGCTTTCTGCACCTCCATTTCCCACATTTATAACTTGGTAAATTAATTCCTAAGTGATCTTTTCTGGCTCATTATTGCACTTGGACTTGTGAAAAGCCTCTAAGATGGGATAAGTTTTTCTTCTACAGTGCTATAGAAATTTGTTTGATCTGCTTTAGAAAACCAGAAAAATGATATACGAATTCCTCAGTTATGTTGTGTAGGCTGCGATAGTGCTGTTAATAACTGGACTAATGTTATTTATCCCAGGTCTTCCAGGCCTTGTTAAATGTGTCCTGCAAAATGAGAAACAAAGGCTATTGGAAAAATATTAGTAGTTTACTACCTGTTTCATAATGTATTCCTGAAGTCTTTCATGAATACATGGATATTTGCTATGCTTGTATTTGTTTTATGTTTGAGTACTCATATAAAGTTCTGCATGCTTTTTTACAAAGATCTTTCAAATCAGTGGAAATACTATGTCCAAAGATATCTAGAGTAAATTCTTGCTTGTTGTAAGTATGGCTGTTTCAGAACAGTCATTTCTGAATAATAAAGTTCCCTGCAGTTGCTGTAGTTTATTGAAATTATTGCCTCAATAGAAGTCTGTTCAGTGTCTTTCAGTGTCACAACTCAAGTATTTATGTTTTTGAGAGCAGAAAAACAGCAACCTGTTTCAAGCATTATCATTAGTGGTAGAACACTGAAAATTTTCTAGGATTAAGTAACAAAGTTACTGCAAAATGTCTGTCATGGTTTTAAGGCAGTAACTAAAAAATTACTAGAAAACTTACTTATTTCTTGCTGTGAGATATGGATTAGAACAAAACAGGCCTAAAACTTAAGAGGAATAAAGAAAGTTTATTAGCAAAACTACAAGAATAAAAACACTAGAATAAACGTCCAGAAAACCCTTTTATCTCCCACTACCCACTATTCCCTTGTTCACATGACAACATAGAGACAAAAAACTTTGGAACTTTGGTGTTTAAAACAGTCCTAATTCTTGCTAGAATCTTTTCATCAGCCTCTGTAGAGAAACAGAAGTCTTCTTTTGCTAATCTATGGAGTTTCTCACGAGAAAACTATTTCTGTTATAGTTTTCTATTTCTCTGATGCCAATTGCCCGGAAATCTGTCATCAGTTCACTCCTCCCATTTCACATCACTCTGAGGTGTGTTATGGGTCAGTGAGTCTAGGGATGTATTTTTTTAAGGATGAGTTATTCAAAGGCAAAAGTTCTCTTCATCTGTCACTGTGAGCTTCTCTGGAAAACAGTTTTCTCATTGCTCTCAAGGCCTCAAATCTTCGCTTCACTCTGTTCTAGCACTTCACTGTATCACAATTACTCTACCTTTTGCTCAAAATCCATACTTTGACCACTCCATTCTTCCCAATATACTCTGTCATGAATTAAAGGAGTTTTTTTCAAAACACTATTGTCCATCTCTATAGCTTTAACAGAAAAATATTTCAGCTTATAAAGCATCTCCTTAGTCTCTCTTCCGCATCTAAAACTTAACTTTTTCTTTCACTGTCTTTTTCATGTTGATTGTCTCTCTCTCTCTCTGTCTCTGGGAAAAAGTAGTAATCTGTATGTTTTATCCAGGTAGTAAAAGAATTAAAATCTTGGAAAAGCTGCAAGTGTTCATGGTGTCAGGTTTCAGTCTAGTAGCAGAAACTACAAACTAAACCAGGCCGGCTGGCTGTGTTTCTCTCCCTCCCCGCCCTCTGCAGCCTTGTCTGGCCTGGAGAGGGGGGAGGAGGGCAAGACAGAGCCTTGTTACCTTTTCAGAAGCCAGAAATCAAAGAGAGCAAGAGAACTCTGGCTTTACATCTTAAGGTGGTGTTCACAAGTTGATCTCACTTTTCAATGGTCAAAACTGCTGTCAATTCTTAGAAATGACCGATAATTGGTCGGGAGAAAAGACTCCCATCAGCCACTAGCAGCTTCAAGTTCCTTAGCTCCAAAAGCTATCTTAAAGGTAAAGTCACCCCATGACATTCCCATAGACATCAAAAAGTTAAATGGACTATTATTGCAGGTGTCCAAACTGATATTATGCTGAACAGGGTGCTGGCAACTGTGAGCAAGCAAGGAAGAAAAGGGAAGTAATGGGAAAGGGGATGAAAACTATTCAGTTTGTAGTGTTGAAATAGAAAAGGAATGTGAGAACAAAGCTGTAAAATGGAATTTGACAATATGTGGCTTGAAGAACGTAGATTGGTTTCAGAAACGGTGATACATTATTAACAACTGAATAAGTGTCAGAATAGAAGGATAGATGTAAAATAACACTGTCAATCTGGTATGTTGGGCCTGGGCTATTCTAAAGAAAGATGTTCAATAGAGAACACTATGGAAGAATAAAAAAAACTATACTGAAATACTTGCAGATATATTTCAGAAAATTTTGGAGGTAACTAAATGCATGTAGCTCCATCAGTTTTTCTTTCCAATGAAATGTCAGGAAACTGTAAGATATTTATATTGGGTAGCTGGGAAGAGGAATGCTGTGCCCCTCCTGCTTTTTATTGCTTTCAGTTCCATGTTTCTGGCAGTCTACTGTTAACCAGCCCCTTTCAAGTATGTCTTCTCCATAGATTCCATAATCTCACAGATTTTCATAAAATGGCCTAACTCTGTCAAAAATTTTTTTTTTTGCTTAACTAACAGATAGTATACTGATGGGAAAAAACCTGCCAGAAACCAAACCACAAGATAAAATGTTACTTATATTTTAGCTTAGATCACACTTTTCAACAAATTAAGAATTTACCCATTTTCAGACTCCATAATTCTTTTGACTGTGCTTATCTGGATCTCCAAATGCCTTTGTATTGGACATCAAAGGCTGTCTATAAAAGTGTTCTGGGATGACTTTATGATGCTTGTATCCCCAGTTGTCTGTTCTGTTTATATGTTGGATGTTAAGTTCTGCACCTTTCAGACTGGATCTGAGAGCAAAGGGGGAAAAGAAGAAGCCACAGTTTGTGTTCAGAAAGAGCCCTCACTGCCCCACATCCTGCTCCTGGACTGTGTTGTCTGCAGCACAGACAGACAGCAGGACAGAGTTCTCCTTTGCTTTTAGTTAGTTTTTAACTAGTTGAGGCAGAGAATTCCCTGGACTGTGTTTTCTTCCTTTTTCCTTGGATCTGTTCAAACCTGCTATGGACCAAAACCCCAGACAAACCCTGGAAGCTCACGCCTGTGGCCCACTGGCATCTGGGCCTCAGCATTTTACAGCACCAAGGGGAGTGATACGAGTCTAAGACAGCCAAGCTACACTCCACAACAAGAACTTTGTAAATTTAACATCTCATCAAACAGTGAGAGGTTTAAAATTGTTAATTTATTTTATGCGTGTAGATACTTTGCTTGTTGAATAAACAGTTTTTTCCACTTTTTCTCCAAGGAAATAATTTCCTGAACCAGTTGGGAGAGAGGCTGCTTGAATTTCATTTCTTGAGGGACCCCATTCAGAGGTTTCTTCATAATGTTGCCCTAAACCAAGACAAAAAGCCTATCAAACATAACTTCTCCTCTTCCTCTTGTTTTGGGAATTCCATTTCATGAAACTAAATTTGTTTTCTAATGTGCAAGCCCTTATGTATTCATTTCATTTTATGACAAGATAAAACAAAGATAAGGTGTAGAGTTTGTTAGCACTAGAACTATGCATATTTACTTTTCATATTGCAAATTTATGCAATAGTAGGGTACTGTAGCCTCTACTTCTCTATTGGAGCTGAATCAATGGGTGGCATTTCACACCTTTAAGGCACAGTTTATTAACACAGTGGAAGTAACTAGTTTAAAAGGTCTCAGAGCCATTTTAATGAAACGAAAAATTCTGTGTACTGCCTTAATTAAAGGCAAATAGCACTGCAGTGCTTCAGTTATATTCTAGGGGTTGGTTGTAATCTGTTGGTTTAGGTTTCCATGGATTTTGTTGAAAACCATGGAAAGTTTTTTAATGCTATTTTTTTAAATGTCTCAAAACCAGCCAAAAACTTCCTGCTATGCCCTATGCTCTCACAGAAGAGAGTGAATCTCCACTTCCCAAGGGAGGAGTAAAAGGCAGAGTCATGTATTGTACTTTATCACAGTGATGTAGAGAAGCAAATGGAACTTTTTTTTGTCTCTTTGTGTATGCTGCTCTTCCTCATAATGTGAAGCTTGGGAAAAAACAAAATTAAACAAATAAAAGAAAGGAAAGGGAAATGTGCAAAATGGCAACTGTCATGTTTTAATTCAGAGAAGGTGACAACTCTATGCAATATTCTTCTTGTGTAGATGATTTCTGTTTATGTCCTGGTTTAGGGCAAATTTGGGAGAAAATCTGTGAATAGGGTCTTTCTATAAAACAAATTCAAGCGGACCCTCCCCCAGCTGATTTGGAAAAAATGTTTCCTTGGAGAAAAGTAGAAAATACTGTTTATTTAACAGAAATTGAATAATATTAAACAATAAAATTTCTTGCTGATTGATGAGATGGCAAATCTAGAAAAGTCCTTTTCATGTGGTGTAGCTTGGCCTCCTCAGGCTCTTATCAGTCCCTCCAGGGCTGGAAAGTGCCGAGGCCCAGGCCCCGGTGGGCCACATGCGTGAGCTCCCGGGGTTTGGCTGGGTTTTCAGTCCAGAGCACGTTTGAACAGATCTAAGAAAAAAGGGAAAAAAAAAACACAGTCCGGGGAACTCCTCTGCCTCAGCTAGCTAAAAACTAACTAAAAGCAAAGGAGAGCTCTGTCCTGCTGTCTGTCTGTGCTGCAGACAACACAGTCCAGGAACAGGATGTGGGGCAGTGAGTGTTCTTTCTGAACACAAACTGTGGCTTCTTCTTCTCCCCTTTCACTCTAAGAGCCTGAAAGGTGCAGAAAGTTTCAGCCTAAGTCTGAAAGGTGCAGAACTTAATATGCAACATAAATAGAACAGATGATTGGGGATAGAAGCATCATAAAGTCACCCCAGGACAGTTTATGATAATGCCCTTGCTAACAACAACTTAGGAGGAATTTTTTGTTATTTATTTTGTTTTACTTCATAGTGTTCTTTGAAGTCCAGTCTGTGATGGATGATCTGTACTATAGTTTTTTAATAATATCAGTTTACATTACATTATAATATTATAGCAATATTGATGTTTATGCAGATTTAATTTCCTTGTTTTATTATTTTTGAAAGTGATGTAGCACAACAAATCAGAACTCCAGTAGCAGTACAGAAGGCTTTTTTCCTTCTATGTCAGAATTAAAATAATAATCTAGTTCAGTGGAAAAAAAAAACAACAAACCAATCCTGTTATGGTAAGGACTGTATTCTGCTAAGAATCCAAGACTGATTTTCTTGAACAGAGTTTGTGTTATCTCTCTTAACAAAGATGGAAATTATTGTCATCTGTATTAATGGAAGACCTTATTCCTAAAGCAGGTAATTTATGTGCACTTTTTGATTCCTTTTCTTCTTATGTTAAATTTAGAGGCAAATTAGCCTGAAATATAGTTTTAAAAATTTTTTAATAGAACTCCTTACAGTAATGCCAGAGAAATAAAAGTACAGAGCAGATTCTTATCTTTAAGCAATTTAAGTAATGATGGGATTGTAGAAAATTAAGGGTTGCAAGGAGTCCTAAAGATCATCAGTCCTCACCCCCCTGCCACTTCCTGCTAGACTATGTTGCTTAAGACCTCATCCATCCTGGCCTTGAAAACTGCCAGGGTTAGGCCACACACAACCTCCCTGGACAACCTTTTTCAGGGTCTCCCCACCCAGAAAATAAAGGATTTTTTTCCTAATATCCAACCTACATTTCCCCTCTGTCAATTTGCATCCATTACTCCTTGTCCATTCACTACATTTCCTCATCAAGAGTCCCTCTCTGGCTTCCCAGATACTGCAAGTGAGTTATGAGGTCTCCATATCACCTTCCTTCTCCAGGCTGAACAGCCCCAACTCTTTCAGCCAGTCCCCTTATCAACTGGTACTCCAGTCTCCTTATCAACTTAATGGCCTCCTCTGGACTTGCTCCAACGGTTCCATGTTCTTATGCTGGGGACAGGAGAACTCTAGGCAGCACTCCAGATGGAATCTCAACCACTTTTTTATCCACTGAATCATCCATCCATTAAATCCATGTCTCTCCAATTTAGAGACACTAACATTCAGCTTTGGATTCTATTTTATTAAAATCACTGTTTTATGACGCTTGTTCTTTATTTGAATAAATGCTATTTTCATACTTAGAAAAAAAAAAATCATTTGGCATTGACTTTGCACAGGTTCAAAACTCCACAATTATACTGTGAAAGACTTAGGAAAATGGAACAAAAGAATAAGGGGGTGGGGAAGAGGTGAAACACATAGCAGGAGTGGGGGATGGCAGAGAATGAGACTGGTGTTCAGATAGTTTCAACAAACTTGATTATAATACACTTCTCAATGATAAAAGATTGTTTTGTTGAGGTGACTTGCTTTAGAGTATTTGAAATTATTTTTGCCACCCTCCTTAAAATTAACAACATTTGTGCATTTTAATGCTAGCAGGCTTCAAGTTTAACTCTTCTCAGTATACATATTATAGGATACAGTGGTCATAGGTTCTGAAAATATTTGTAAAAATTCATGGTGAGCCTAAAAGAAAGCATTCCTTTCAAAAAGACTTGAGAAATTATAGGTCTCAAAGACACTTAATGTTGTATTGCATTATATTATGAGAAATTGTTTCTCCCTGTTGTCCCTCCTCTGATCTGTGATGTGTTGGTTCCTTCCCCTTCACTCCTCCCCTTTGGTTTTTCCCCATTGGCTGTAACCCGCCTTCCCCCGCCCCCTTTCCCTCTGTTCAAAAGTTCAGGCGTGAACAATTAGTGCCCTTTTCTGCCCTGGAACTGCTTGGATTAAAACTGGGGCACTGTCCCAGAAAGAGAGAGCTTCCTTTGCTTTTTATCTCTGTCCTCGCTGTTTCCCCCCCACCCTGGGTGGACTGCAGCTAGCTGGGATACTTCTTAGGGGCTGGGAGCAGAGGGAAAATAACAATTTAAAGAAGATGGGATGTTAAAGATTGGGCAGGAGTGGAAACATGGTAGGATTGTGAACAGAAGCAGAAAATCAATGAAATTAAATACAGATATGGTGATTGTATTCAGTGATTTACTTAAGTCTATTTTTAGGGAGAACACTGTTTTGTCTAATTATCTTTTGTGTGTAGCAGTATTTTGTGCATTTGTAGAAAACTAATATAGCTGAAGATGAATAAGAAAACTGCCTAAAATAATCCTGCTTAATCATTCTAGGCTGGATTTCATACTGGGTCCAAAGCTGAACTCTCAAAAATACTGATGTATGCAACACATCCTATTTTGCTAAGACATTAAAACAGCTCTCCTAAGCACCTGATATTTTAAAAAGTGATAACAGGCCTTTCCTTCTTATGGACCAGGTAATTTTAGTCTCTCCTCATAGCTTTTCTGTGCTATTTTTACTCTAGTGAAAATCTCCAACTCCTAAGAAAACCAATACCAACTGGAGGCAGAGTACATTAGAACGAATCCCGTTAAATATAACCTCAGGTTGTGCACTTAAACGGGATGGATTTTCCAGCCCTTCATTAAGGCACACTGTGACTTAGATCAACATAATAAGTAGCAGTGCCTGAGGCTGTGTCTGTCCTAATACAACAGTCTTGGTCTAAACTTTTTTCAAGTGTACTCGTTGAATCTGGCAACTAAAGGAGTATATATATCAGTACTCCTTTTTTTTTTTTTTTTTTAATGCAAACTAAAGCTAGCTAGGCAATGATTCAAGTTAAATCACTGTGTATATGTCTGTGGAAAAATGCATAATTGTTTGCCTGGGCAAATGTGCTTTCTAATGCTGGCAAGAGTTCATTTTGGTGTTCATCATGATGTATTATGAAAATTCTTTGGTCTCTCATTATATAAAACCAGCTTCTATTAAATCGGTGTATATATGCCCACATGCATGTACATGCACATAATCATTCTGAAAATGTTTGAAAAATAATGTAGGATTTGATGTAGAGCTAAAGTTTAATTCCTCAGTCCAGTTCAGAGCTTACACTGTCAGATAAATGAAGAATAAATAATTTCAGTATAATGCTCCTGTTGAGTGCAATTAAAGTAAGAAAACTGATGGTGTTAAATTATTCAATCAGTATGATAAAATTGTTGCATTAATTGCCAGCAGAGGTAACATGTGCGGTATGACTATGGACTACAAGAAGCACACAGTCTGTCTAAATTAATTTTTATTTCTATATTTCTCATAAAGCAATGTAAAGGGAATTGTCCCTTTGCTAAATTGAAGAAGTGAATAAAAAATTTAAAAATCCACTATCCTGACTTTCTGTAAATGTTAACATTCTTTTTGTCAAATCTATTGCATTTATATCTGTTCACTCAGGGTGAAATTTGCTGTGCTCGTAACATTTGCTCTTAAAGACTTTAAGGAAAAAGCCTTCTAAGCTTTTCAGCTGATGTGTTCTGTTATTGTATAGTCTGTTCAGATGCTTCTATGCCTTGAACAATATATTTCAGTAAGCAATTACATCTCCTGAAGCTATCTTGCTTTGAAGATCTGTCTTTCCCAGGTCTTAATGGCAACCTTAACCACAAAGAATAGGTATTCAGATTCTTAAAGCCACTTATTTGCCTATCATATAAATAGAAGTATAAATAGTTGTTTTGTGGTTTTCATAATTATATCAAGTAAATCAAATTCTAGTACAATAATTGAGAAGTAAAATAAGTAGGCCTTTAAATATGAAGAATTTATTATATTACAGACTTATGTCTATATATTTATTCAGTCTATTATTATTCTTGTTATATTATTTATATTATATTTATATATATGTTATATTAATTCCCTATCCCATTTATCCAAGAGATTTCTGAAGTGTGTGTGTAAACTTATGTAAACATGTGTGTGTTTATATTGTGTGCACTTTACATGCCAGAAAAACCATTACAAACATTGTCATTGTTATAAATAAAAAAAAAACAATGTTCAAATTATATGTTCTTGTTCCAATCCCAGTTTAGGTCCCTGGTTAAGGGGTTTGGTGTTGTAAGCCCCAAAGGGGTTCATTGTTAGGAATTCCTTACTTGTTTTGTCCTTGCATTTGTACCCATGGGTACACCCCTTATTCCCTTCCAACCCATCGGGTAATTCAGCTGCTGCTACCCAGGACGAACTTCCGCATTTCCCATAAAGACTTGCACACAGGTGCATATTCAAATCATATTACCACCTGGGAGCGAAGACAGCCCTGGACAATGAGCCACTCTCAAGGAACATGTGGAGGACCACACTGTGGAGGCAGCGGGGACCTGGGGAGACTGGGTGTGCCGATCCCGGTCTGGCAAGCTGTTCACCATGACCTGGGCAGGACTTGAGAGGGAAGACACCCTTGGACTTTTGAGCCTAAAGCAGTGTCTCAGGACGATCCCGGTGAGAATAGAGGCTCCATTCCTGCTGACAGTGGATGATGACAGGCCTGTGTGGTTCTCCCCCTTGATGTTGACCACTGGGAGTGGTGGCGGCAGCGTGCACCCCGAGCCCCCCAACCTCTAGGCCTAGTTCTCTCTAATAAAGGTTTGTTAAAGGGAGCAGAAGGTCTCCTAGCCCTTTAATTTACATCACCATTACAAATCAGAAGGGACTAGGTGAGGTATATTTTGAGTTAGGATATGTAGGGAATATTTTAAGAAAGGACTATTTCATTTTGTTTATCAAGAAAGCAAAACCATGCAGAGCACCTATAAAGTGAAACTGTAGCTTTTTTGGATTGAGTTTTATTAACTGTATTCACCTAACAGAAAGAAAATGTGGTCAAGCATTTTGTATTATGAGAAGAAATGAATTTTAAGACTCTCACAGAGATGTGATAACATCTGACAGATTGCATTAATGTGTGCTTCCACACTGAGAATACTGTTTTAATTAGTATATAAAGAAAATTAGGGTAGTACCAAAACTGGTATGATGCATGATGAAGTGATGCAGGCCAGAGATTTCCCGGGCTAGCTCAAATAGGTTTTCTTTTTCACTCTGGCACGGGCCAGGAGGGGCCCGGACCAGGGTTACTGTTTGAGCCCCAGTTCGGGTTTGAGCTTTTCGGCCCTTCTTTGAACGCAAGTCTTTGAGATCAGGTGAAGGGATGAGGAGAGGACTTTCTTGTGGTTTGCAATTCAAGTTTAATTCTGTAAGGAGAAACTCAGGAGAAAGACAAAGGACGTGGGGTCTGACCATCTCCTTTTAAAGGGTTTACACCTCGTGGGGTTGAGAATTTTGAGAACCAGTTAGAAATTACAACTGGCGGGCACACAAACTTTCTACGAATAAGATACCGACAGGTAAAAATAAGCGGTAACGGACATGGAAATTCTCTAATTAATTTCCAAGGATTACGGGTTTTTTCACGGGCGGGGTGGACCCGCGGGGTGCAGCCACGGGGAAGAGGGGGAGAAACCGATCCGCCTGAGCCCCTGCCGCTGGGACACAGGGAACCGGAAACACGCGGGCAAAAGCGACAGAAACACCGCGCTGGGGGCCAGAGCAACAAGGAAGCAGATCCCCCGCGGCGGCGGCTATGGTCGCCCGCTGGGGCCGGGACAACAAAGGAGCAGGTCCCTTGTGGCCGCCCGGCGGGAAAACGGAGACTGACACAGCGCGGGGAGAAACACAAGCTGAAACTGGAGCCCGGGGCCCCGCGGTCCGGGGCCCGCAGGAGCGAACCTGCTGCGGGGGTAAGGCGGCGGCGGGGGCCGCCGGGCGCAGCCGACGTGGGACTGGGGGAAGCGGAACCCCAGCCACGGCCGAAGGGAAAAAAACACACACACAAAAGCCTCCAACCTAGCTGGCAAACTAAAAAGCCCACCACAACAGTGAAGAATAAAGTTATTAAAGAGAAGTACTGTTTATCTGATATCAAATAGTGCAACTGCAGTATGAACTTATCCTCACAAAATGAGAGATATATAGCAGGAATGGGGTTGGATAGGAACCCAGGCAAAAGGCCATAGGAAAAACCATCTAGTTATGAAGAGGAGAGTATTACCCACACTGCTCCCTGTTCAGTTTTATGTAAATGTTACCAGAAAGTTCTCTGTTTTTGCTACTATTATTGGTTCATATTTGGTGCATTTTTTTACATATTTATACACTTTCCTATTGGACCCATACCTCAGACCCTGCCCTGAGATTAATTTATAAAAGTTACTGTATCCCGTTGACCCTCGCCTTTTTGGTGCACCCTTTATGCTGTTCACATTGTCTGTTGTTTTCATATAAAAGTTCACTATTTTTCAGGTTACTAAATCGAGCACATCTGTCCCCAGCTGGTCTGGTCTTGAGGTCGTGGGTCCTCCACCATGACACTTTGATGAAGTTATGGGTAAAGAAAAGCCTAGCCTGGCATTTATCTTGACAAAATGTGTTGCTGAGATTTGATAAGAAAATGTGTTGGCTTTATTGAAGCCTGGTAAAATGGTAAGCAATACAGGCTATCAGAAAGTTTTCAGGTACACTTACGTCTTTGTATTCCCTACGTCTTCTTGCTTGTTGCCTTTAGCTGTTCAGCAGAGACCACATCTGATGCAATACTGATGTGATGAACAGTTAAACTGCTGATTTGATTTGATTTGATTTGATTTGATTTGATTTGATGTGCTTTCATCAGGAGTTAGGTATACTATTCCTACTTCTTGACCATAGGCCTACTCCTGAAGTCAAATCTTCCTAGAAACTCTGGGAAATTTTTTTTTTTTCTCCTTTTTACACTGTCTGCATAAAATGAACTTTATATTCTTTATCTTATTCCTTAGAGTTTGTAACAGATTAAGAAGGGATGCCTTAACAAAACTCTAAGATCCCTTAGGGATAAATAGAAGTAGCAATCTTGTGGCAAAACATCTGGTATGACTTCCGCTGCCTTTCCCTGAGCTGCAGCTCTTTTTCATCTTCTGTTCATCAACAGCTGTTCAAGCCATGTATGTACTCACTTATATGTAAATATAGGAAAATAGCCACTTGAAAAATTTTATCAAATTCTTTATATTTTTTCTATAAATTATTGGAATTCCATGCTTTCTGTTTGGAAAATCGAATAAGTCTTTTTCTTAAATTTTCATTGGAAATGTACTTTTACATTTAGTTGTTTTTGGTTTTTTTTTGCATGTTGAGTCTTGCCATAAATTCTGAATGTCTTACTTAAGTAATGAGTAGGTAAAATTTATTCT
Organism: Parus major; assembly: GCF_001522545.3. Lineage (NCBI taxonomy): Eukaryota > Metazoa > Chordata > Aves > Passeriformes > Paridae > Parus > Parus major. The sequence goes on along the minus strand of NW_015379261.1, from coordinate 2,551,793 downwards.
GCAACTCCCTTTCAGAAATGGGGAAAGGAAACGTAAGTTTCGTCATTCTTCTACATTTCAAATAGTAACTCCTGCTATCCACACTTCTGAGAACATATTTTCTTTTAAGTAAGCCTTACTTAATTTTTTTCACTTCAATTTTTTTGAGAACAAGTGACACCGTGGTAGAATATGTACTTAGTTTTTGTCTTGTAGATGTGCTGCTAAAGGAATGGAACCAATTTCCATTTTTCTTTTGTGGCTTCGTGATAGCATTTTAAATGTATTTGTCAAGTATTTTAAGGCTTTAAGGTTCTTCAGCTGATATGCCCATAAGTGCTTTAATAAAAAAATTTTCTGATCAATTTTTATAGTGTGCTGTTCTCTTAAACTGCAGTATTGAACACAAGCCACACACAAATGCTATAAAATTCCAAGGAATATATTTTCTTCTCTTTTCCTGGTTTTCTATTGTCTTATTGCCCTCATACAAATCTTGAAAGCAGACAACTACCACATAGATCTTTCAGGCATCTAGGAGAGGACTTTTGGCAGAGAAAAAAAAAAAAATGTTTTGAAGGTCTGAAATTTCTTTCTTCAGAGGCTGAAACAGGACATTTTGTAGTTTGAACAAGGCTTGGAAAGAATTTGAAAAAATCCCAGGAATTTTTCCAGTTGTTTCATAGGGTCTATTGTAGATTTTTTTTGGTAATAGCTTGCACTTTTGATGCATTTGTCACTATGTCATCTCTAGTGATTGACAGTCAATATAGTCTATCTTAATTTGCAGCTGGTTTGTGGAATTTTAAAAATTTCATTATTTCTAAAAATCTGTCAGATTTTCAGTGAGCTAGTACCATTTATTAGGCCAGTAATATAATCTCTCAGTACTTAGTCTCTTTATGTATTTTGTACTCTGTGTCTTAAATTCTTTTTAGGTTCTCAACATTTTGGGTATTCTACCACATGATGTGTTTTGACTGTGTTCTGTCAGTGAACTGCTTTCCTCAAACTATTCCTGTTGCAATGCCTCCTATTATTGATGTTACTTACAAGCGCAGAATGTTTTCCTGATGAATCATTTACCATATATATTCTCTATTTTCAGAGTAGATCAGACCACTCAGATTCCTAACATCTTAATAGGTGAAGCAGGATCTTATTACTGAGTTTTGTCACATACCTAAATATGCGTGCTAAATGCAAGCAGCAAGCAGGCAGCACAGTGCCTGTGGAATAGCAGGCCGCATAACTTTCTCAGTCTCGCCTGAGAAAGTGACCTGGGAAATCATAAGGAGGAATTAAAACAATCCTCAGAGATAGAAGACAGCCTTGCAGATCCTGTTTGTCAGTTTCTTGTTTTCTTGCAAGAGAAGATCTTTCTTGCAAGGGTGGTGTACCCCACTAACCAATGATGGTGATGAGTTAGTTCACTGACCAATAAGGGTTTTACCTTTCCAGACCTTTGCATATCTGTCTATAAAAGAAGATCTGAGGTAATAGACCTTGCTCTCCTGTTCAACTCACAAGAAGAGTCCGTGTCATGCTTCTCGCTGTTCCCAATATAGTGTGGCACCTAAAGTGTGCAAAACAAAAAAAAACTTATAGAGAAAATTAGCAATGAGAACAAAAGTCACATGCTTAAAATAAAAGTTACTAATGTCAGTAATATTGGTAGTGATTTTCATAGAAACTAGTCTGGAGCAGAGACTTCATTGCTGATGACAAGCCCATGACTGCTACTGGTGAAATCAGGCTTGATTACTTCTACAAATAGCCTTCAATTTAACTTACAATATAAACAATGTAAAATATAAGAAACAGGATAGGGAATGAAATAGTAATTTAGAATTGATCTTGCAATATAACATCAAAATATATTTGTTGAAGTTTTTACTGTATAAATACTTCAACTCAGCCACAAAAATAATTAACATGAAAATGTTTCCTTCTGTGATTCTTCTCAATCATGTAATTTTATTTTGCAGTATTCAGAAATACTTACTGCAGCCCATTAGATTTTTTTTCCATCTGTAGCAAGTCATGATTTGGCAGAAACAGAAGTCTCTTCAATCTCAAAATAATAATAAAAACAAAAATGCAAACAGCATCTTCCAGAGGCTCTCTTCTTGCATTCCTTCAAAAGACTTTTCTCCTGGTATCTATTCAGTCCTCAAAACCTTTAAGGGAATTCTTTCGTGCTCTAATGTGGCAAACAGTTGATCAAATTGATCATGAGGCTAATTTACTGGTATTTATAACTCTGCCTTGGTAAATGTCATACATTTAGCAAACAGCTTGAGGAAGGTGAATAACCTGACATGATTTTGCCTTTTGTTTTGTATTTCATTTGGTTCATGATACTTTCAGTGATACCTTTTGTTTAATAGGTCTTTCTGTCTGTATTTAGTTAGATGCAATATTTTACTCAGTAACAGGTCTTTAGTTTCATTTGTAATGTTGAATTTTTGACGTGAAAGAAATAAAATTTTATTCTGAGTTAAGTACTATATATTATTAGCACTGGAACATCAACTTTGTGTTGTCTTCTAATTACAGTATATAGTATACAAATTACAACATATTCCTATCCTTGTTCCTATCCATTGTTCCTATGCTACATTCATTATAACTTGACATTTAATGTTAAGTGCCCATCTTACCACCAATAACCCATCTGAACCTGTACTCAAGAATCCAGTTACTGAAAAGATTTAAGCTCCTGCCTGAATCTCCTTCTTTCTAGGGCAAGTAGACACAAGACAGGATAAATCAGAAATATCAAAGCCTTTCAGAAACTCACATACTTGCATATATTTTCCCTAAATGTGTTTCCTTGCAGTATGGCCTTGGGAGTAAAAATCCCCAGGTCATTAACCTCACTTTTTTTGTAGAAAAATGGTGAGTAAGTAAAAATACTTAATAAAGATAACTTTATTGTGGTCAATTTAGTATCTCCACACCTCTGCTATTTTGCTTGATTGCAAGACCTTTCTCATTTACATTAAATTTTGAACAATCTTTCCAAGTTTCAAGTTGCATTCTGTTGTCACGTACACACACATAATTTTATTTAAATCACAGAGTATTTTGAGTTCGACCCACAAGGGTCTTTGAGTCCAACAGTTAGGTAAATGGTACACATAGTTGAACTCTGTAAGTACTTTAGTCTTTTCCCTATGCATTACATTTCTATGAAATGAGGCCTAACATTATTTGTACTCTTTCCACAGTAGAATCCAGCTTGAGCTCTTATTAAGGGTAGAAATTTTCAACTGTGCATTTTAGGAACTTTTACTTCTGGAAGTACAAGACATAAGTGACATCAGATAAAGACATCCAAGAATCACTTCCTCTAGCTTTTCTACTGTGTCCAAATTTTAAAGGCATAGCTTTATAAAGACACTGTTTGTCTCAGCCAGAAAAAGAAGAAAGAGGAATTTACAGCAAGATATGAAGAAAACATCATTTATATTTTCAAAAATGAAATTTTTCTGGTGGCTTTCCAACTGTTCTGAACTGAACTTTTACATAGGTCAAATTAATTTGAAGTAGATGAACACTAGTGTATTTGGCTACATCTAAGAAGCTGATGTTTTTCCACTTCAGAGGCATTTCATGTTACTCGCTTTCATTTATCATACTAGCACATAAAAATACAGCATAGTAGATTTATTAGTTTTGAGCACCAAATCACAGAAACACGATGATGTTGTCAGCTGATGTAGTAAAAAAGGAATTTGTGGAGGGGAAAAAATGCAGAGACATTTTCTATATGGGCTATTAATAAAACTCCTTCTTGCATTATAGTGATTCTTGTGTGGTGGTTTGTTGGTTTGCTCTTGTTCTAAAACAGTACACAGTCTCTGTGCTTATCTGGGAGGGAGTGAGAGCAAAAAAATTAATTCTTTTGTGCTTTTATAGAATCATAGAATAGTTTGGGTTGGAAGGAACCTTAAAGATCTTTAGGTTTCACTCCTCCCTGCCTGGCAGGGATGCCTTCCACTAGATCAAAGTTTGATAGCATTGTATAGTAACTCTGGGCCCTCAGAAATATGAGGGCTACAATGCCATCACCCGACTTTCTCAGAGTGGAATTTGTACCATACCATCTTTATTCCTGTTTATTTTACTTTATGCAAAAATATTTATTCTACAGAATTCTTTGAAAATTCAAAGAAATTTGTTCCATTCCTCCATGTATGCAGCAGTTTTTTGAAAATCCCTCTGATACCTATGCTTCCAGAGAGACCACAAAGAACAGAATGGAAAGCATTTTTCTTTTTCATCCTTCTATGTAGTAGTCTGAAAGCAATCCAGTGGGAGATCCCAACTCAGAAATACAATTTATTAAATCGTTAAATTTAATAATTTAATTTTAATTTTATTGCTAATGTTTTAATGTTAATTTTAATAAATTATTAAAATAAATGCAGTAATAAAGAAACACCAAGAGAGTCAGGATAGAACCTGAGATCCTGTTGGTCAGGGTGTTGGTAGCCGTCTGACTAAATGGTGGCTGCAGTCCTCCTGGAGTGACAGATGTTGTTCTATTGAAGCAGTGATCCTGTAGAAGGGTTCCATTGAACTCTGAAGGTCCGGTGGTTGTTATGGAGAGCTTGTTCTCTGGGAATTCAGTGGATAAAACTGACCGCTGTGCTCCAAACTCAGATTATATCCAGGTAGGAATGCTTTGCTCCTCCCCATGGGCAGAGCGTCTCACAATGGAATGTTGTACTTTTATCAGTCAAGCAGTGAGAGTCAATGGGCCATTTACAGAAGATATTCCTCTGGAATAAACAGGAATGAGTCATGAAGGAGATAAGGAACACTGCCCCACCTGCTTTTAACAGCTTATGAAGATGGTGATAGAACACATACTTTTGGATACATCTTACATTGTATCCTAAACCATCTTGTAATACCTTGTTAATGTGTTCCAGTCCTATTCCAGAGGCTTTATTTGATTTTTATTTTAATTTTTTTATTTGTTTTAAAAATCTTTGTTCTTGGTGAGTTGGTCTTATTCTTTTGAATACACCTAAAACTTGTTCTTCCAACCATTTCTTATATTTCATATCAACCATTTCTTATATTTCATATAAAGTATGTTGGTCTCAGAATTAAATAACAGACGAAAGATGATTGGTATGCATTTAATTGCTATAAAATGATATTGCACTGTAACCAGCCTGGCAAAAAGTCCTATGCTTCCAGAGGTTAGTTCTTCTAAGACCTGTGTATTATACACTATAGTAACTTTTCATGCTGGGCTAAAATCTAATTCTATTATTATAAAAAAAGGCCATCATATTTGAAAGTAATTTTTAATTTTAACATTGTTATTTTTCCATCATTTCATTTCATTGCGATGGCAAGTATCATGGGGTAAAATGGCTTTGCATAGGGGATGTGAAGCACAGATAATCTATTTGAATTAACTGTGACTACACTGGTCATAGTGGAACAAGGACCTGAACCCTTTTTTTCAGAACTTTGAAGTTTCTGTCTTTTCCTCCAACTTTTCTACAAGTCCTTTATTCCAAATATTGTACTTTTGTTCTGAAGAGATGGAGAAGTGATTACTTAAATTTATTTCCATTTATGGATATATATACACCATAATTTTAAAATATTTGATTGTAGTATACAGTTGTCTTTGATATAAAGGATATTGTCAGGGAACAACTGAAATTTAGGTTATCTTTGATTATGCATTATTATAGAGATTTACAGTTTTCAAAATAGTTTATCAGTTTTCATTTTAGGCATTTAAATTTAAAATCATTATTCTCTTTATATTAACTGAAGTACATGTAGGGCCACTGTAGGTAATCTGCTACTGAGACTGTCAAAGTAGAATTAATACTGGATATACTTGTTAATTTTCCAGAAGTTATTAGGATTGTCTGTTTTTCATCTATGTGCTTTCTAAACATTATTATAAATCACTTCTATACATTGTATATAATAAATTTAATAATTTTATTGTCTAATTAATTAGTTATTAAGTAAATGTGTTCTTAATTAATTAATAGTTAAATTGTCCATAATAAAAATCCCTATTTTCTGAGCCAATACTCTCAGTCCTTCATATACCTGAATGTCCACGTGTATGTTTGTTATTAGCTATTGGGAACGGCAAGAAGCATGACACTGACTCTCTTGTGCATTGAACAGGAGAGCAAGGTCTATTACCTCAGATCTTCTTTTATAGACGGAGACGCGAAAGTACAGAAAGGTAAAACCCTTATTGGTCAGTGAACTAACTCATCACCATCATTGGTCAGTGGTGTACACCACCCCTCAACCTTCTCCAGCAAGAAAACAAGAAACTGACAAACAGCACCTGCAAGGCTGTCTTCTATCTCTGAGGATTGTTTTAATTCCTCCTTATGATTTCCCAGGCCACTTTCTCAGGTGAGACTGAGAATGTTATGTGACCTGCTTTTCCACAGACACTGTGCTCCCTGCTTTTGCTCATATTTAGCATCTATAGGTCAGTAAATTCATAAATTAAAACTCAGCATATATGTTTGAAAAATCAAGAACCCATTAATCCAGGGCATCCTGTAGATAGTCAAATTTATCTGTGCAGAGGAAATGAAGTGACCTTGTTCCACAACAGACCTGAACAACTGTTACAATCTGATTGAATTCTACATCATGGTTTTTAACTGCTTCCTACAGCTAACAATTTTAGATTATGATAAGAGAAAACACTGTCTATGACTGGTTGCTAATGACAGCTAAATGTCACAAATGACAGCCACTTTGGTAGCAATGCAGGCAGGCTGAGATGGAAGAGGAAGGTGAATGTCAGTCTTATAAATCTGGGCTGCTTTGGAAAACCTTATGAATGGTTTATTATTGCTCCTATGTGCTTTCTTTTTTTCCCTACCCTGACCTTAAGTGTCTGATCATTGTGATATCTATGTGAATATACAGTAGACTATTTTTCACTACTACTCCTAGTCAAGGCTTTTCCTCAACATTACCAAATGACTGGTACACTTGGAAAAACTATCAGCAGAATCAGCAGGATACACTAGAGATTTTAGTTTTTTCATTTTGGCTTTAGTAAATTATAGTCCTTTTTCCTTCCAAGTAAATGATCTTTTCAGAACAAAGTTTCTATGCTATAATATAACTAAGATCTGACCTGCAGGGTCTACCCCTCTAAAGAAAACTTATCTCCTTAAATGTTTAATTCTGAAAATTGTTCCTCTAGAGTGGAAAAATTCTAAATGGAAATATGACAAAAGCAAATGATAAGGACAAACTCCATTCTGCACAGGTTTGTATGAAAAAAGCATAAATGAGAAATATTTTAAAAGATAAAGTTTTAAATGCAAAAGGATGGATCATTTTTTTTTTCTCTCCTGTCTGGGAAAAGCTTGTAAATTATTAGAATGGTATTTTATTTGCTTTTCTAGTTTTGTGTAGGTTTATCAGGAATTTTGTTTCTGGTGTAAGAACTTCAGGTGATTCAGAAGTACAACTGAATTTTGAGTGACTGCTCACAAATGTGTCTATGACAGGTAGGTGGTTAATTGTGGACCTGATTTTCTGAGTCTGAGAGAGTTTCCAGCCTGTCAGTGGCTGATCTGTTCCCAAGGGAAAGTCTCTTGGGAACATATCTCATTCAAGGACTGTTTTTGTAAATAATTTGTAGTTCTCAAAACAATATTGTACAGCTGTGATGAGTGTGTTTTCTTTTGTTCCACCAATGGGACAGAGAGGTGGTGCTCCCTTTACCAATCATGTTAAACTTGTATTGCAACACACTATAGAAAGGGCTGAAAAGCTCGGAAATACACCTGCTCCTGAAGGATCCTCTCTCTGCCTTTTGAATTGAATCCACGCTTTTCATTTCATGTCCAACAGTGACAGGTATTCTTACTCAAAGAACTATAGCTGGACTTTGAACTTAAGAAACTCTTACCCAACAATCTGCTTTTGAGATGCTGAATTTCACAGTACATTTTTCCTCCTTAAGCTTCTGGGATCCCTGTTAAGGGTGACTGCAGGCATGTAACAGAGCACAGGATGCAAGTATAGAAAGATGCCACATTCTTTTAAGTTGCTTGAATGCTTATTTAATGGATTATGGGACTGGTTGGCTCACTAGAATTACACAACAATTATTCAACTAGTTCTTTTGTTAACTGAATCAGTAAATTTCTTTCAAGATAGATATTCCATGTTCTACGTCTTTGAGTTTGTTGGCTTCAAAATGTTCAGGAATAACAACCTACACGATGACATACAGTGCTATCAGGAAACTAATGCAGGAAGAAGATGTTTCTTGCTAGCTTTTAATCTCTAAATTTCATTACATGTTAAATGCTTGAAATCATGAGATACGGGTCAGTACCATATCTTTATTTGCATATTGATATCTAAAGATGCTTAAGATAAAAAAGTTCATGACAATTTTTATCCATGAAATTACAAAAATAAACTTCAATCAGTTTTCAAAATTCCTTATTATGACTGTAGACCAATTTTTTTTTAAAACTGAAAATGTACACCTAATGCACATCTACATTAATTTATTTTATGCTATAAAAATTCAAATTCATTTGTAGTCTGAAAGATCTCAACATGTATAAATGCAGCAAAGGTGATGGGATGAAAGTGCCTCTCAAAGGTAATGTATGAAAAGAGTGGGTAAAAACTTGACTTTCAGTTCTTCTGGGAGACAAGTGTCACTTTTTCATGTGCAGGAATTGCATCTGTAAAAACACTCTTCCAGCTAACACAGCCTTATAGATTGGAAGAAAAGAACAGAAGTAGAACTGTCTGGTGGAGATTTCTTTGTTACAGCTAGTAAAAAATGGAAAAAAAAAAAAAACCCAAAAACTGAGAAAACAAACCCATATAATAAATGACTAGCTTATACTTTTCATAACTGCTAAGTATTTGGAATACTGAGGCAGACTGAGTCATAAAAAATAAGGTTAGAAAAGAATGAAAGAAATTCCAGAGAACTGCTTTCCTTTCCCATTATTAAATGTTCTTTTGTACTTACAAGTGTTTCTGGCTTTATTGGCCCTTGAGCACTAAGCTGCTCCCTGGAGCTGGTTTGCTCAAAGACAGGAAAACATTACTTATAGATTATCCACATCTTGGATGCTGAGAACAGCCAGACATATCCAGCCAGGGTCCTCTCTCTCTGGATGATCTTGTCCAAAGAGGCTTCTTATGGTTAGGTACTAAGTTATTTTTGTAGTAGCTTTTTGGTGCAGAGATGTAAGTGTGTGCAGAACCTAAATGGTTGCTTAAGTCCTGCTTTTCTGAGATGTCAGATGGTTATCAAAGATTCTTTGTCCTGCAAACTACTCCCCATCAAGGAGGTTTTGGCTGAGTTTATCAGGGATGTCTCAGGGCTTCTGCTAAATCTCTGTTGCCACATTTACTGGCTTGCCTTTGACAATGTTCTGTCAGAAGGGAAAACTAGATGGTAAGCCAGAGAAGTAAAATTAATCATAAAAGATGCCAGGTGTTCATCTGGCAATGATTGCTATTCTCTTGTTAGCTTCAAGTTTGGGTGTCTGTCCAGCTGGTAACTAAGTCTAAGAGAAGTTCTCCTGCTTCATGATGTTAAGTGAATTTAAGTTTTCAAGAAGAAAGTCAATGTTTGATGCTAAAAAGGGATGAAAAAAGCCCTGCACAACCAAACACATCCATACAGAAAGTCAAGGATTAATCAGCATGAGTGAACAATACTCAGGGGCTCATGGTTAAGTAATTAGGTGGGTCAGAGAAAAGCTTGGACATGTATGCAAAGAGGATTCCAGGTACTACCATATCCTACAATTTCAGCCAGGTGCTGCAAAATATGAGCCCTGGACTAAGACCAAGAAATGTTAAAGTTGAGTTTTCATTTGGGACTGAATTTCCAGGAAGCTTAGTTAAGCAAACTAAGGTTCGGTCTTGATACGGAGAATTAGTAAGAGGGTCCAAACTTGTAAACAAGGAATATTTTTTAGCTAGATTTATAACGTGAGTTTTAGTAATTTTAAGATTTGATGCTACTTGTAGTCTCCTAAGAACATTTAGGACAAGGACTAGGTCACCATGCTAAAGCTAGCTTCTGTGTCAGTTTTCATGTCCTCATCTAGGAGAGGATATATTATGGCAAAGGAAGCAAAATTCAGCTCTAGGATTGGCAGGAATTTTTTGCATTGTGGTTAAAATGTTTAATGAGCTGGCACTGCTTTGCTCATTTCTGTGTCCAACTCTATTCTAACTGAACTGTTGAGGAAGAACTTATTTGGATGTTGGTGTTATTTCCTCTAGGAGCTACTGCTGAATTTGGTGGTGCTGAATTCTGAGACTGACTGCAGATTTCCATCTTCCATGGCTGAATCATTTTTCTAAGTTAACTTCCATTATGAATGCGAAAAGTTTTGTCAGGTAAATGTTAAGCTTTTCTTTTTTTTTTCTTTAGGTTGAGATAAGGAAATGAATTAGAAATATTTTTACTTTCTACAGTATGAATAGGGTAAGGTTTCTACCCTTTCAGAAAATAAAATAATAGTTGTAACAAAAATTTTCCTGCCAGTAACTTACCTGACATGTTCTGAGCTACAATTTTGTGATGATTTTTCTTATTATAAAAAGAAATTAGTCTCTCTGGATGTCAATGTCTTTCAAACTCAACTTTTTAACAGTCTTAAAATATGCAAGAAGTATTTCTTTAAAGACTTTCTTTGCATAATTCATATTCATTATTCTACAGCAAATGTTTCTTTCAAGAAAAAAAAGATGAAGGGTATGTTTAAAAATTATGACTAAGTATAACAAATTTAAATATAGATGTGGCCAAATGTGCTCTCAAACTTCAGGAGCTTCTGAATGTGAAATGGATTAAATTCCTGGCACATTTTCGTAACCACTGAATTGCTACATTACTGTGTAAATCTTGGATTTCTTTTTTTTTTTCATGAAGAAAGAAAAAGCTCTTGTAATGAAAGATTGGTTTGTAACTTCAAGGAGAGCCTGAAAATGAAATTTCTTGCTCTGTGCAGAATAGCCCATATTTTGTCTGAATTTTTATCTTCCCTTTGTAATATTGCTGTTCTTTAAATCTCCCTTTCTCAGTATTTCCATCCAGTATTTTTATTTCATATTAGAAATGCTCTCTTTTTTCATACATTCCCATATCTCTAGTCCATAGAGAAGCCCTTTAATTCTACACCATTTTCTTAAAGCCTTAAACTTTTTAAGATCTTTTAATGAAGTCCTGTACTAGTTGAGATTCTAATGTGGAACAGCAGCTAGCAAACTCCTGCCCTGGCCTGTAGATATGCGTGGTTTGTTTTCCTTTATTTACTAAAGCTTCCACTTCTGAGAATACAAAACAGATTTTGCTAAATCATATTTTCAAAACAATAATAAGAATATTCTTGGAGTGTTAAAGTGTTTCATCATTTTACTGATTTCTTTTTTGATGAATCATTTTAACTGAACCAATGTACTATGAAATTTCACTATGAATATTATATTAGAAACACAAAAATTTTCTCTGCTTTTGAAAGCAAGAAGAAGATGGAAGAAGCTAAGAAAGGTCAAATTCAAGGTAACCTTTCAAAATAACATTGAGTATCCCCACTGTCAGAGTTCATCTGTACCTCAAATCTTTATAGAGATAAAAAATAATAAATTGGAAATTCAACTCTGTCCAAGTACCAGTGAATATGTAATCTTTATTTTCATTGATATCCAGTTTAGCCACATAGACCATGAAAGCCACTAATTTAATAATAGGTAGTGACGTAGTAATGTTCCTGAGGCTGATCCAAAGGCAAGGTAGCTATTTATAATTAGAGTTTATGTGGGAAAATTTTTGTAGTATGATATAGGACAGATGGTCAGTGACATATTTTTTATTTGATAATAGAAAAAAAAGTCAAAATTATCTCACTTGTTTATGTTTTTAATTTCTTGTAACTCCATGCAACATATCACATTAGCAATAGGTTAATATAGAAGCAAAGGATTTTTCTAACTACTTCTCAAGTCAAAAGTATTGTTTAATTTAAATGGAAGTTTGATAATAATAACAGAAATATAACAATTTATGTTTAGAGTCATGTATTTTCTTGTGTATCACCCTTATACTACACTAAAGTCTTTCATTATTTATCAGAAGTGATTTTTAATAGATTAGGTACAAAAATGTAAATGTAATTTAATGCAATTTTTCTGTGTTGGGTCATCAAATTTAATAACATTTTTCAGAACTTAAAAGCATTTCTTCATTTACTGATGTTTTTTTCTAAAGAGATGCTGTCCCACTTGAGTCTACTCCATTTTTTGGTGTGAATTTCACCTTGTGCTATCAGAGAAACAAAATCTGGACCTATCTTGAATCCATGGGCTGCTGAATAAAGGGAACTTCTTTTTCTATTTATAGTTTTTCCTCATCAAAGGTCTTTTCCACAGAATCAGATACCTCTAACTTTCACAATCCATTCATGTGCATTTTAACCTTGTCACCTATGAAACAGTGGTATTGGCCTGGGAAAACTAGAATTTTATTGGATACTAAAGTGAATAGGTTTTATAGTGGCATCCTGGTATGCATGTCCACACATATATGAGAGACATAAAAAATATGTGTTATGTGGAAAATAGTTTTAAAAACATATTAAGTAGGCATTTAACACTGACTCATGGCAGTCAGATTTCAGCAAATGTTAATTCTGTTTCTTTTCCTAATAATACAATAACTCTTTTTAAAGGTCTTTAAGGATTACAAAATATGAAATAGAATGCTTACAAAAATGAGAATTTGACTAATAGCTGCCTGACAGAAAAGCAAAATCATTCCAATTTTTATTTTGCTATTGTTAATTAGCTTTCTTTCTTGGGTTTTTTTTGGGTTTTTTTAGGTTTTTATCACTAAAAATCCATTCAAGTTTGGAGTGTCAAGTTGTTTCTTTTCAAGAAATGTTAGCAAAATAGCAAATAATAGGATTGCAGAAAAAGTTTTTGGTTGGTTTTTTTTTGTGTTTGTTTGTTTGTTTTACTTTTTACTATAAATTGTGAAGCTACTTTTATAGCAGAAAAAAATCAAATGTTGAGGTATTAGGAATGTCAGTTTTGAGGCCAGGAATTAAAAATATAAATCAGTGCAGGACACTTGCCTCTTTACTACTAGCAGCAGATATCTTTACTTGGATTTATGAATTTGGATAAACTATGAATTTGCATATGATTTTTTTTATGCTGAAAGAAAAAACACATTAAATAATTTTTACAGCCTCTGACAGAAAAATGAAGACTTTAGTGCTTTCAGAGGTATCATGGACATATGGAACAAGTGAGTAGTTCATAATGCAAATCAAGATAACAGTGTGGTATTGAGGTATTCAGCTATACTATCTGCATTTACTAAACTTCAGGGCATTTGTATCTGTTTGAAAATGAAATGTAATTTTCTGGATGAAATGTATTTTGGAAGGGAACATCCCCCAAGAAAGGAGTATTAGAAAAGTTTTCTAACTGCTCTGCCATGTCCACTCTTCTAGATAAGGGATGTTGCTTGTCTAGGTTAATTTTAATGACGCCTCTCAGCTCTTTTCTGATGCTTGCTTATGCTCTCATCTGGTATTCTGGGGATTGGTGACTTGCTATCGTTGCTCTCCATTTTCCTGTCAGGTGTCCTTTTATTTAAGCTTAGATGTCTAGTTTAATACTTTTTTGTTGTTGTTGTTGACCAAAGTGAAAAATCTTGAGCAATCAGTATTTTGTGTGAATTTATTGACAATAGTATTTTATGTGGACATTATTTTCAGATTCCTATCTCATGGAAATGATGGTGAAGAAAAAAGAGATAGTGTGCATGATTATCTGTTGTGGGAACACCTAACGTAAGAATAAGAATTTCCTTATTTGTTCTCCTGTCAGTGATTTGGTATTTTACCACTTCATTACATTTCATAATACAGCAAAGTATAAAGCTCTTCACATACTTGACTGAGATAGTGCCAAAAGAATTTCTTCTTCATAGTTGCTCCGAATAAATGTATGCATCTAACAATGTTTTTATCAGGTAAGAGCACTTCTGTCACTATGAGGTGAAGGGACATACTTTGTAATAAAGTTGATTTTGACCTGCACAGTCACAATGACTTTGTCTTGTTTCCCTATGCACAGTATCTGACTCATTGTATGAATGAAGTGACCACAGACTCTGAACTATGTGAACCCTTTAGAACCTACAAGGTCAGTGAATTCACACAACAGACAACTAATGATGTTATACTGGTTTTGGTCACTCAAATTAAATTTTGTCCAATTACTAGCCAGACAAACTATTTTTGTAGAGTTAGGCTTGTTCTGGTAATTATTAAAATTGTCTCCATCTTTACAAAATTATTTTAATCAGATAGTAATGCACTTATTTTTTTAATTAGTAGCTGCACTGGTATTTCAAATATAGGCATTTACTGAAGTTTATAATATATATGTGTCTGTGTGTGTGTTTGTATAGGTGAAGTATTGTGAATGCTAAACAAAACCTTCCAAGTCTTTAATGTATGATTCAGAGGTCATAATTACAATAAAATGTCCCTTATTTACAAAAGAAATATGGCAGTCTACAGATAAAATTTCTTGCAAATTCAGAGAAGCACTCTGTAGCAAGGTGTCACTGACTTTATTTCGTGAAGCTAAAGACTACATGATTATGTGCAATATGACACAGGGAAATAACCCTTCTGATCTATGTCTGTGGTCCAAAGCCACCCATACAGAACGTAAATGTAAAGTTCATTCCAGTGGCACTCAAATACAAAAGAAGTGTGGACATACAGGAGAGAGCTCAGCAAAGGAGCAACTCTTATACAAAGAAAGGTTGAGAAAGGTGGGACTGCTTAGCCCAGAAGAGGAAACGCTCCAGGAATCTCATCAGTGTGTAGAAATACATGAAAGGAGCAAAGCAAACAGAGACAGGCTTTTTCTAGCAGTGCCCAGTTACAGTGAAAGAGATAACAGGCACAAAATGAAATGTGGCATTAGGTTCCTTTCAAACATCAGAAAAGTGCAACCAAGCTCTGGCACAGAGATAATGTTTAAAGCTCTTTCCTTAGAGATATTCAAAAACCATCTGATTGTGGTCCTGGACAATTGAAAATTGACAAATGAAATGTTCTGGGGTGATCCCACTTGAGCAGAGGGGGGCTTGACCAGATGACATCCAAAATCCCAAGTTTCCAAACTCAACCCTGTGATCCTGTGTGAATGCCCTAAAATAACCAGCCTTGGTCCTGTCCTCAAGGCAAAAGTCAGATTTATTTCCTTCTTTGGATTACTTAGGGTTAGCTTCTGCTGTATCACATTGGACTGTGTTGTATATGATGTCATTTAAGATCATACAAGTAACCCAGAATGAAAGCAGGAAATTAAAGGACTTTTTTCACGCTCCCTACAGCAGTACTTTAAATTGCAAATTTCTGGCTTATTTTTGCATTGGTTTAATTTGCTGAGAGAAGCTATGAAATCACCTGGGCTTGCAGTGCTAGTTTTACTATCCATCTAGTTTTAGTGAACTAAGTTTATTGATAACTGCTTTCCTGATGAAACCGCTTAGTCTGAAAGGTATAATATTTATTAATGTTTTATTGTTTTACAAGAATATAAGCCTATGAAAGGTACAAAATGAATCAAAAGTACATTCTCAGAAGCTTTCTGGTTAGGGGCTCAGATATTGTAAACCATCTTTTTATCATTTACAAATGTTACATAAACTTTATACTAAAATGTTTCATAAATAAGAGTTAATTTGCAGTATATTGGGGTGATTGTAATTCATGTAGACATTGGTTTTGATGTGAAAATTAGAGTTGTAAAAATTGAACTAGGGATTACTGGCCCCTCCAATAATTACAGAACATAATATATTGCACCCCTCAAATGCACAACAATTTTCAGAGTTTAGGCTATTTTGCATTGGCATAGTGCAGGAACACCTAATTTTACAAACATTCCTGAAAAATTAGTTACATATTAAAACCATGCATCTATAAGATCTTAATTGTAAAGAGGGGCTGGCTCAATATGCAAAGTTTAATTCCATCTTAGTGTAATTGTAAAATTAGAAAACAGAAATTTTTTAAAAAAAAATTGGTTGAAAATACTTTTTTTTTTTTACTTTTGTTAAATGATGTGGTACCTTTCATGTAAATATATGGGAAATCTTATTTTTGAACCATGTTACAAAGAACAGAGGATTAACTTTTCTTAACTTGATTTGTTACTTCATTGTATTTTTGGATAATATGTGTGGATGCTAAATGCAAGAAAGCAGGCGGGGAGCACAGAGCCTTTGTGAAACTAAGTCACACAAGGTTCTCACTCTGGCCTGAGAAAGCATAAGAAGGAATTCACACAGTCCTTGGAGAAGGACAACAACCTTTGTAGATGTTGTTTAGGATAATTGTTGTTTACTTGTAAGAAACAGTGAAAGGGTGGTGTTCCTATTTGACCAATAATGGCGATGTATTGGTTTAATGACCAGTGAGAGTTCTACCTCTCAGATCTTCTCAGACCTGCCTATAAAAGAAGATGTGGAATAATAAAACTTGCTCTCTTGTGCAACCCAGCTAAGAGAGTCTGTGTGTCGTACTACCTTACCATTCCTAATATAGTGCGATAAATGTGGGTCTTTCTTCCCTTCCTCCAGAGTACAGTACTTTGGGAAGGCTTCCTTCTGTACCCATTCCTCTAAATTTGGCCTGCTGCTTTTTCTTCTTTATGTGAATTATAAAGCTCTGTGTGGAAATAGCTGTTTTCACTTTGCAGCTGAAACAGCTCCAATTTCTTTCACTGTGTTGTTCGGAATAAGCTGTCTCTGACATCTCTTTTCAGATTTGTTTTTACAGGGCATCAGATTCCACTGCAGACACACTTCCTTGACTTGGATATCTGTCAGCTGATAGACTACAATTGGTGAAGACAGAGCTGCTTTTTTAGCTATGATGGGAAAGTTGAAGAAACTAGATAAACTCACAGCCATCCTATTTTAGATGGAAAACTTTCTGGTTTTCTGAATTGTCAAAAGCAGAAAGCTAAGTGAAAAGTGCTAAAGCTTTGTGCATGTGCTGGCTGATATACCTGTAACACCACAAAGGAAACATACAAGGAAGAAAGCACAACTCCAAAACCCTTATCTCACTTTGAAGAGTAACCTGAATTGTGAAACCACAGTTTTGGAATGCCACTGCTGACCAAGGACCAGCTGTACAAGATTTCTGTTACAGTATAAGAAGACATAAGGGTTTTGATTCACAGCCCGTCCTGTATTAGTTCATTTGAATGACACATGATGATTTAGCAGAAAATAGAAAATGAAAGCAGAAACTACAAATTATTTCTGAAAATTTTTGCTGTGAAATCACATACAAATAAGAAGGAAGAATGTACCAATTATATAGAAATGGGATGTTTCTTTTCTACTTCATATCTTATTTTTAGGGTGGGGATGAGCCACTCGGTTAATGCAAGACACTAATCCTGATGTCACAGTGTCATATACAGAGAGGTAATAATCTACTAAATCTTTATTTTTTGCAGAGTGTAATTTGTCATTAGTTTGACCTGCTCATTGTTCAGAATAATCACAAGCCACAGGATCACAACAGCAGTGTGAATGTGAGCTAATAGTCTGTGCTATGAAACAGGGCTGATAACTTAGGTTCAGAGCCATGACAATGCTGGTGCAGTGCTCTCTAATATCTGTCAGGATGGCACATATTCTTAAGCAGTGAGTAAAGAAAGGAAAAATTCTTTAGATTTCAAGTACACGAGAGAGGAAATGGTGGTGGAAGAAAAGGACAAAACAAGTGACAGGGTAGTTAAAGAGGATAGCAAAGACACTTGTAGAACCTTCTTTTAGAGGAATAGGAATGAAATATAACATGTATAGAAAGAGCTGAAAAGCCAGATTAAAATTAAAACCAGGGAGTTGTGCTTTCAGGACCTCTTTGGCTCCCAAGCATTGAAAGATTTTGCAAGATGGAGAACGTTGCCAATGAGCCTTCCTGATAAAGAATGTTTTGATGTTGAAACTTTGTCTAGCAAACAAACAAATATCTTATTGCTGAAGCTGAAACTCTGGTGGGCTTCTAACTGGCAGTGTTAATTTAGCTGAAGAGAAAAAAAGAAATTAAATTAGCAACCTGATAGTATTACATACTTACCCATGTTTGCATAGCCTTTGGTCTCTAAAGACTCCTGAGAACTTAAAAGGTTTTTGTATGTAAAATACTAGGGATTTACAATATGAACCAATGACTTTTATACCTTATTTTGTATCTGCAAGATCGTAGAAAATTTCTTTTATATCATTACCATTTTAAAAGTTATACAAATGCCTTTAAACATAGAAACAGAAACTTTTCTCCAGGTTGCACTCTACGTGGAAATACCTTGTTTCTTCAGATATCAGGTTGCTCTCTGTTTGTTTCTTGTATTTAGTGAATATTGGAATTTGGATCAAGTATCCTATTTTGTCAATATTTATAGAGTGTTTAAATCCACTGAAGATCTTCTCATATGAAATGTAATCCTAAATATACATTGATCCTTGGCACATTTATGGCTCTAATCAGCTTATTTGTCTAGGTCTCTGACGTGAAATTACTTAAGTAGAAGATTCTATGAATATATAAAATAATATTATTTAGTTCTGTTTTCTAGTGCTTAGAAAAATGTTCTTCTTTTTTGATATCCAGAAAAATAAGAAGCAGTACTGTGCAAGCGACTTCTATAATTGTCCCTAATGTTGGGATGATGTCTTTGCAGTAGTTGCTACCCTGGTGGATATTTAAAGTACAGAAAATTTGTTGCTATTTTGGAAATGTACAAGCAACAGTAAAGAAAATATATCTATGCATTAGTGTATGGTTTTCAAGTACAGAAAAATATGAGTGTTCTTTAACATTTCAGAAGAATTCATCTGTGGTTTATCTGCTTTAATCTTGTTTTCTTTGACTTTGAAGTCCATGATATTTCTGCTACAGGTTTTTACTCACATGATTCCTTCTGTCTAAATAAGTAATTTATATTTTTGTTTTTCGAGAGCAGTGTAAACTGAGTAAAAAAAATCATCTTGCTTAGAGACATTTTTAAAAAAATATACAATTCAGTAGCAGATATGTTTGCTTCCAATTTGTAATACACAGGTGTCTGTTTATTTAAAAGGTGAAACTTTGTCCATTTTCAAGTAATCTTCAAGGGTAAACATCCCTCACATTTGTATCTCAGCATTTATTATGACTAATATAAGTGTATTGTTTAAAAGGAACAAAATAATATTTTTTAAAGAAGGGAATTTAGCACAGCTGATTCAAGGTAAGGATAAGTTACTGGGCAATTAGAGAACACTGGATAAATTAGAGAACAGTGAATTTGAACACTGATTTTGAAGACTTCTGAAGATTTTTTTTTATTTAAAAATATAAAATTCACAGAATATTTAATAAAATTTGCTTGTAAGCTCACACTGGCACAGGTACAACATTCCTCCAACCAGATGTATAAAGAATAAAATTTTTTTGATGGAAAATGTTCTTGATGGAAAATCACTTAAATTGTTTCTATTTGAAGTTTATTTAATAAAGCAATAATTTTTCTGATTTCTGCTTAAAATTCCTATTAATAAATATATTCCAAAATAAAAATATTAATATTAATACGTTAATATTAACAGTATTAAATATATACAGAACTAATAAAATTTTAAATTTTAATGAGTATAAATAAGAAATATTAATATACATATATTAAATATATGTCCACTTGGATATTTTATAAATATATTTTATCAACTCACCCTAACTTTCCAAAGATATTTATTATGTTTTATCAAATATCTTGAGAAGTTCTTCAGAACTTGAGAAGTTCTTCAGAAACTTTTAAAAATATACCAGTGATGAGAAACTTCAATATAGTTCTCTAATGCATTCAGAGAATGATAGAGTATTTAATCTTAACTTGGTAAAAAAAGATATGGAATGATAGACAGAGCTTTGATCCTTTAATATTGCTCAGATATGCACATTAGAGGAAATTCTGGAAATATTTTCTGTGCTCTGATTTTATTATATTTATATGTCCACAGCTAACTCTAAGCTTTCAGTGTGTCCTTTCCCCACAATTTCAGTCAGAAGGATCTGAGATTTAAAATTAAAATTTTAAAAAAAGTTGGTAATTTGATTTGAGGCATTTGACTGACAAAAATAATTAACAAGTCAAAGACAATCTTCAAGGAGGAAGGTTCTAAAACTTGAGAGAAAGAAAAAAATAAGTTTCTCTGAATCCTAGCACTGTCACAAGAGCACTAATATGTCAGACATAAGTTCTGAATAATGTTTTCTATTTAAATTGTACTCCTATCAGAATTTAATTGTGAAAGCAGTATATATAAGCAGCCTTTTATAAAAAGTAATATTTAAAACACACAAAGCCTTAATGAGTTGCCTGTCTCCTAAGATCTAATTAAGAACTTGACAAAATGCACTCTCTCTAGATCCATTAAGAAAAATATTTTTTGCTTGCTCTCATCCCATCAATGACGTATGAAATTAATATTTTACTATTTCTTGAAGATATCTTCAGGTTTCTATACAACATCCTTTTAAATATTTTTCTTTTCCTATGGAGAAGAAGAGATGTAACTTATTCTATATCAGTAAAATTATTTCTGGCAAAATATAGAGATTTGTGCTTCTGCAAGGGAGACAAAGGCCATGCTACAGAACAGAATCAGACTCACTGGTTGTGATTAGTATTAAATTACATTGTTTTCTGCCATGTAATGCTTCTGTAATCCATGTTTCTAGACTATTGAAAAATAATAATATTTTGCAAGAAGGAAAATGTATATTCAGCCAGCAACCTGGAAAAAACAGGCGTACAATGTCAATTGTCTGTCTCAGGTATCCCTGCTGCTCTTGTCTCCTAACTTAGCAGCCAGTGAAATAATACATTTCAGGATGTGTAGGTTAACGTCCACAAAATCGAAAATATGAGTGTCTTAAACTGAGTTGTATTTTGAGCAGTAGCTTGTAAAAATATTCTTAGCTGTCCACTGACATAACTGGACACTTCCAGACCAAGGATATATTTTAGCTGCAGGATACTGAATAATGTATTTCTCTAAATATTTCCCTTCCAAACTCAAAGATAAAATTTATTTTCCCCTCTCTTAAATATACACTGGTTGTAGAAGAAGAGAAGTATGGTAGTGTACTACAAAAACATTGTTTAAAATTCTTTGAAATAATGATTAGCTGGACATCAGAATAAGTCTAGTGCAAAATATGTATATTTAAATGAATCCCCAGACTAAGAAAAAGGGGAAAAAAAGGCTCAATTGGCAACTTGTTTGCAGTCATATTTCAGAATCTCCAGACCTGTCAGAAACTTCCTATCTATCCATGAAAAATGCATCCCAGGTAGCTTTTAATTGGTTCATGATAAGATTTTGAATTTAAAAATGTTTGGATTCTTGGATCTTAAGGGTACTTTCCAACATAAATGATTCTATGCAGAGACCTATACAGTAAAAGAACATGCATTTAACTCAACAAATGGAGTGTCACAAGATCAGTTACTTGATCTTAAAACTACCGTAAAATGATGTCTTTTACATTATTTTATGTGTCTTGTGCTGTGTGGTAAAACATGTTTAGATTAGGAATGCTGTTCTCACACTAGAAAAAATAAACAGCAAAGTGCACATTTCCGTAGGCATTGCTCCAGTTTTATGACACACTACCATTGGATAGTTTTGAAATTAAGTTATTAATATATATGAATAAAAAAATCAAGTTTGAATGAAATAACTATTTTTAATCATTCATTATGTGTCAAAAATTGAGTAACAATAGCAACCAATTTTTCTTAAAAAGATAACAAAATGAAGTAATGGGCACATTAAATACTTGTATATTTACTTAACTATAATAAATAACAAAATTCATGGTGTCCAAGGCAAAAAAATGGCTAATAAATTGCAATAATTTTAGTATAGAGTATTCACTTTGCTCCCTCTTTTTAGCAAGATTAAATAACATAAACTATATAATATAAAAGCTCAACATCTTACCGGTTGAATTTATTTTCACAATAAAATAAAGACAATTTTTGGGGGATGGAATCGCTTAATAGTTGTATTTACAACTCCTGTGAACATTTTTCATGAATGAAAATTGCTACTCCTGCTTTAGCTCACCCATTTATTTTACGTTATGATGCTTCCTAAGGAGAGACTGCTTATTTCAAACCTGCTGGAATACAAGGACAGAACAGGGACAGGGAAATACGGACAAATCATGTAAGTTATGAATCTTCTTTAATTGCTCAGCTTGACCATGTGATGCTATTTTTAAGTAACTCTCTGAAAGCATCTGAAAGAAAACTGATGTCAAAAGGACAGAGAATTGATGGTATTAGTAACTGTAGAGATTTGCAACTTAGAAAAGAGCCATCTTTAAATTTAAAGACTTACGAGTAATAACAGAAAGACAGTATTCACCTTAATGTTGCTGAGATAATTTAGGCTTTTATCAGTTAAAAAAAAAAAAAAGTGTTCAAAGCTTGCAGAATGACCAGTTATGCTAGTTTGGGATATATTTTTCCTTTCAGAGTGATTTTCATGTGTCCTTTCTAGCAGCTGTATGGAAGGGATTCCTCAGGGCTTAGTGGAATCTTCTGGGCAGATATCTGTGCCTCTGCAGACATTTTGAGGTGTCGGCAACAAATTTTTGCAATAGCTCTTGTGGCATTTTTCCTCTGGCTGTCGGCTCGGGGAGTTCCCCCTCCCCTCCTGCGCTCCCGGGTCCACCCCGTGCCCCCCCCCGCAGGTTCACTCCCTAATGTTTGGCACTTGAAGGTGTCCATGTCTGTTATTTCTTAATGTCTTTGCTTGTCTAGTCCTGATTTGTAGAAAGTTTGTAAGTTAGCTAGCTGTGAATAATAACTGGTTTCTTCCAAAACCCCCACCCTCCGAAGAAGTCCTGTTAAAAGAAGCAGCCCAGACCCCTGAATTCTTTGTCTCTTCCTGGCGTTTCCTTTGCAAGAATAAACTGTGAAATATAACCCAGAAGAAGAGTCCCCCTTTTGGCTTCTTGGCTCGGTTGATAGACTTGTGCTCAAAGTGAACTGGCATGCTTAAATCCTGGTCCAAACCCAGACAGAAGCTCTAGCCAGGACCCCACCCGGCCCCGAGCCGGAGAGAGAAGAAAACCTGTATTTGAGCCAGCCTGAAAGCTCAGGCCCGGGTCAATAGCAAAGGGATTTACTTGGAATTCATAGCCACTTATAAGGTTTGTTTGCTATTTCCCTGTTCTTCTATGTGTAGATTGCCCATCAGCTTCAATATATGTAAGAGAAAGGATTTTTGAATTTAGAAAAGCTGACTACATAACATATTTGTAAAAAGGTTTGTGTTAGCCTATTATAAAACGTTCCTTTTAGAGTGAAATTTAAAATTCATTCAACATACAGCTATTAATATCCTATCTGAACAGAAGGGATCAAGAAATTCTTTGGGGTTTTGTTCTTTGCTCCTAACAAACTTGGATAATATGTAACCTTGAGGATTTCACCACTTTCTAGACTAGTTTAGACTTCTGGAGAAAATGCTTAAGTGATGCCAAGCATCTTGAGAGGAGGTGATTTCATTCTCAGTAAAAATACTGCACTGTTCATGTGTCATTCCCACCAACAATCAGATAAATTATTTTAGATTACTGATCAATTTTATGAGAGATCCAAATGACCATCAGCTTAGAATAGTGGTTTCTCCTTGTAGGAAAGAGAAAACTGCTAAAGGCACTGAGACAAAAAAGATGACTTAACAGTCCTGGAGGATTAGGAAACTAAGATTAGCATATAGATGTAGGAGGGCTGAAAATCCAAAGATGCTTTTGCTGAAAATGTGTGCTTAAGGTCTCATGTAAATGCTCTCAAACTCCAAATCTAAAAGCCCAAAAGCAGTATTTGCATTTTCGGCTGTACCCTTCATTGTTTCACTATCAATTTATGCAACATGTTGATGAGATAGATTTCTCTGTATTTGGATCTTTGGGTTTTTTCCTGCATTGTATTTTCACATAAAACTGTGATACAAAAATGAAGTATCCTGTAGCCACTGTGCCCTTGATACAGATCTCAAATTTACTCCATGTCAACTATAATCTTTCACTAATATATAGTTTGTTTTCTGAGAGAGGAGCCCTTGATAAACATAGTAGTGGGAAAATATTAAAACAAATAAACAAAGAAAAATCCCTTCATATTTATAAATAGAATCAAGGAATCTTAACAGGCTGGAAGGGACTTTAAAGATCATCTAGTCTAACCCAGAAATTCAAGACAAAAAAATAGAAGGCGTTTGGTCCACCTCTGGGTTGGTCATCAGAGCTGATTCTCCCAGTTCAGGAACAGGAGAAAGGGTTAGTATAGAAATAGCAGAGCTGTATAAGCTTAGGCTGGTACTGTGGATATAAGAAATTCTGTGGTAAGATTGAGGCCTAATAATCTTGGTATTGGATCAATCAAAGATTACTAGATACTTATGTGTTGGTATATCACTTGTCAGTAAGTCAGACCTTCTTGTCTCTTAATATTCCTGTTAATAAGTGCAGTGAAATTATAAACACAAGCTCTTGTGGATTATCTATTTCCAGTATATATTTTCATTTTAATGGGAGAGATCCCAAAATTCCTAAGGTGTCCAAAACTTGCCAATTTAGTAAGTATTTTGTAAATCTTAGCTATATGAAGGAGTTTTTATTTTATATTGACACAATTGCTTGGATCCTCATAGTTAGCAATATGTTGAGTAACTTCCATGAAACATTTTTTCAATGAAAAAGTGCAAATTTCTTTTTCATTGAGATTATTGCTTTCTTTCTGCAGCTGATCTAATGAAAATGTGGCAGACTCATACTTCAGGTCAGCATAGATAAGCTGTCTTTCCCAGGTGAATTTGGGAGAAAGCATGAAAAACTTTGAAGTTTATGCATGCAAAATACATTTGGGGGAATGAAAATATTGCAAGCAATAAAAATCTTGTTAAAAACAGATCTGTATTTATGCTCTTACTTCAAAAACAAGTCAAAGGAGAGTTTAAAAGTCACTATTTTATTTGTCTCTGGAGCTTGTTTTAACAATGACTCTTACCATTCTTTAGTTTCCCACATACTACATAAACCCAACAGGTATTTAATTTCTATGTAAATTAGTTTGCCATTTTCACATTTTAGGCATGTATTTCTGAGTATTCTTATTGGTTTCTACCTTATTTCTTGTATTCATTCAGTCTTTTTAATATGTATCTGTAAGTGCCAATTGTTTAAAAGAATCTTTGCACTTACTAGAGAAATTTTACCTGTTAAGATAGTCATCCTTCCAGCTGAAGATGATTATTTTAAAGTGAAGAGTAGAATTTTATTTTGTAATGGAAATAAAGATGCTCGAGCCTTTCTTGGGATGCTACACAAATTTCTACTACTACTTTTATCAATGAATACAAGAGATAAAAAGAGAAAGAGATGGATATCTCCCATTTTCCTAAGATCTTAATGAAAGATTTAATTAGCAGCAGCAGCATTGTTGTACGATAAATCAATTAATCTCTCCTGCCCTTTCCCTTCTGAACCTTTTAAAAACTCGCAATTAATTAATTAAAATCTTTTGTCACTTAATCATTGCCCTACAACCCTGAATTATCATGTGATGCAATAGAGTAAAATGCCATATTTTTGATGCACGTGGGATGACCCTTCTGGCTTTGCAGTTTATGCCAGACTCTGCTGCTTTGTTTGAAATTTCAAGGGACCTTCTCTGATATGCTGATGTTCTTGTTGATGAGGAAGATATATCTACATATGAATACATCTAATTCATAGATGTTCTGTAGTCATAAATATATAGTCATATAATGAGCATGGTAGTTTATAACATTCAATAAATTTTTTCCCCCACTGCTTATCTTGTGGCACAGGTCCTTCATACCTCAGTCCTGCAAATCAGATCACAGAGGGAGAAACATCTGTACTGGAAGTGCTCCTATGAAGGAGACAACACTGACTTGGGGAAATTCCTTGACTTTGAAATATGAGAAGAGCTTAGCCATATTTTACCTCCTATTTCTCACATATCAGAAATCTTGTGTTTGAAGTGGGAGAAAAGTGGAAGACTTGTCTTAATGCTGCATATTCAGAAAATAATCTCCTTAGAGAATGAAGTGGGGAGTAAGGGGATGAATATTTCACTACAGGGTCCCACATGTCCTTGAGCTCAGTCCTTGCTTGTTCACTCGATTACTACATCTCTAAAAATAGGTTGATAAATCATGAAAGTTAATTAGGGTGTGTTGGAAATCTGCAGAGAGAAAGTAGTGTTATTAATTTCTATATTTTTATATCTTGCCTTTATTTATGGGTTAACATGCTAAACATGTAATTTCATGTAATGCTCAAGGTGATTTCCACAATTACAATAGCCCTCTTTGAAACCCTGACATGAGAGAACTGCAGGCAGATGCTTCCCAAATATCAGCAGATGTTTGAATTACTTTCTGCCATGAAGGTGCCAATGATTCTATTCTCTCTGATGCTTCATGCCTGTGTTGGTAGGGCTAAATATATTAAAATATAAAATAAAAGCTCAGGAGTTAGAAATACATATTTACAAGAAATTCATGTTGTTGGCAAAGTTTGTTTTGCTGACACTGTTTATAAAAGCACAGGTGTGTGATAAAAGATTTCAGCCTGAAATAAATGTGTGCCTTAGCTTTAGCTGGCCTGTTCTTTACTTTTTCTTCTGCCTTTTTTGATGCACATTCCATCTTTAACAAATAATCTACTAAAAAATAATCAAGATGTTTGGAAGTATTTAAGTTGCCAAAAACAATCTGAAGAACTTTCTGCTTGTCTTGGTTTTGTTTGTTGTCTTAAAAGTACAGAACACATTTTCACTTCAGTGTAGTAAATGCACTTTGATTAATATTGTGTGCTTCACTTTATACAGAGATTCCAAATCATGTTCTGAAATCTGCAGTGAGAAGATACTGTTGGGAAGGCCTTGGAGAAGGAAAAAAAATTATGTTTTGCTAGTAGAGAACTAAAACAAGAGGCGCCACATTGATGCAAGCAAGCACCTGAGCTTTCCTGTATCAGTTCCATGTCCTTTTTCTTCAGCATGCCTTTCCTCTGCTGTAACAGAGAGCAGAGGAAAATCTCTTTGGCAAAGGTAATTTGACCAACATTACAAAGGCCCTTCCTTTAGCCGCTTGTCTGATCTGCAGTCACATTTTCACCAAAGGGATTTGTGCTTTCCCTTGGCCAGATTGCTCCTTCTGAACTAATGAAAACTTGGAAATTAATTTCCTTAGAAAGAGTTTCTAGAAAGAAAAATTTTGAAAGGGGCTAGCTAAATGTTCATTAAGGGGGGGAAGGAACTCCGGCAGTTCTGTTGCTGTGGCTGGGTGATACAATCTCAGCTTTCATGTGAAAGACACGCTTTAAGCCAAGTTCATCAGGCTGTAAGAAACCTGTTTCCTCCAGGTTTTCACTGAATCAGGATGATGCAGAGCATCTGCAACTATTCCTAGGACTGCTAAACTAGAACTTACTTGAAAGAGAATGTGCTAAAGCATAATTTTGTCAATCAAATTATGCACAAGTTTTTTTCTATAGTATATGATAAAAATGTAACCATTTTGATAAATTCCGTCTTCTGCTTGTCAGGTGTCTTTCTCCCTTAAAAACAGGATATAAAAATGTAGAGGACTTCTTCAGCTTCACATACTTGTTACAGCACTTCATAATTACATGGGTATTTCTCCATGACAAGAACAAGGCAATAAAAATGAAAGCAAATAATTCTAAAATAAAATGGCTTTCAGAATATTTCACTGACTTAGAAGCAGTGCATTAATAAAAATGCTAAATTAATGTTGAATTATTGAGAAATTATATATATGTAATTAAGTACTAATATAGATTAGTTTCAGAAAGGTGAAAGTAGTTTTTGATTTAAATGTTAGGGTTTTGGTTTTTTTCCACAAGCAATGTTAGAATATTCAATATGGAAAAGCAGGCTACCACATTTAGGACAATGATTTTAAGGCTGTAATTTAAAGTTTCACAATGTTCTCTTCTGTAAAGCTCACAGCATCCTGCCAGGCAATATCATGGTCTTAGTAAAAGGAAATTCAAAGGAATATTATGGAGATAACCATGTCAGAGCAATCTGGACTATCCTTGAGAGCTGAGGATAAATATGAGGCAGCTGAACCATTAAGAAATAGGCATTAGCCAATGTAGGGGGGCTTTTTTTGTTTTATTTTTTACAGCTAGATTGTAACCCTACTGTTCTTTGTGGGTTTTTATTTCAATTAGCCCTTACAACCACTAAAGAGACAAATGAGAACACTGCTTAAGCAGATGTTGCTCTAGAAAATGGGCCCAGATCATTAAATGTATTTGTTGCATTTAAATGATTTACGATAATTTTCAAAAATAAGTTATTTTAGAAAAACCCATGACTGGAAAAAACGTGTGAGTTAAGTCCAACTAAAAGCAAATATTTAATTTATTAGAATTTGAAGATGATATACCACAGTTGATAAATGGGATACTCTATATATATATATATATTTGTATCCTATAACAATTTGTATTAAAATTTCAGGGGTTTTGTTGTTTTGGGTTTTTTTCTGGTTTGTTTGGTTTTTTTTTAATGGAAAGTAAATAATATATGAAACTACTGGGGAAAAGGAAGTTCTGAATTGCGGATGTTTGCTCTCTTTCCAACTTTCTTTGCAATATTTCTAAGACAAATATACCTTTCCAAATTATTTTTGTGAGGCAACTTCCATCATCTTTGTGGATCCTTGTTTTCCTCATTTTATGTCTGAAACTAATGATCTATTTTTTCATTGGATTCTTAACTTTTTAATTTTATCTCTTATTTGTTAAGTTTGTTATAATTTTAATTATTTTGTAAGCAATCTTAAAGGAAGGTAAAATCTGATGGTGTATACTATGATATGGCAGCACTGAAAACTGCTATGAAATGGCATCCCATGGACTTAATAGAGAGCCACAGACAAAATCTATAGCTTTCACTGTGCTTCTTATGTGTCATAACTCTCAAATAATTCCTGAAGGGAATAGTTAGCATGAATTTACCAACTGCAAATAGTGGTTGACCAACCTGATCAGTTTTTGAAATGAGATTACTTCTGTGGATAAAGTAAGTACAATAAGTACTGTTAACTTTGGTTAATGTATATGCATTTCTTTAAGTCTCTGCTGGAAAATTTGTGTTGCCATAATATTAAGCGGCCTTCTTTGTAGAAGCCATTATATGAAACACTGTGTGGTGGTTGAAATAATATTTTTAACATTTCATACAATTACCCTCTTGGCCTTTTTTTTCCCCTTTTTTTTCTTTTGATCATGCAAAACCTGGATTTCTTCCTCTGCTTCATCTAAGCACTTCTCTTAATGATAAATATTATCAACACCTTAAAAATAGCTCATGTGTATGTCAGAGGACACAAACTAGCATAAGGCCCATAGGATAACTAGAGAGAGTCTTGTACAAGTCTGAACTTGGAGGTCACTTTCCAATGTGATAGTGTGAGAGAGCTGGAGACAGTGTGCTATATTCTTATCTCCTTTTAACTGCTTCTTTAAAGTCATCTTCCTTTAGGCAATAATTCATTAAACATCTGAACTCTAATTCACAAACATGTTTCTATTCACAGCATCTAAGTACAGTAGTATTCCATGGTGATATGCTAGGAGAAGTTTGCTTCTTCAACCAGTTTTGTTGGTCTTATTGCTGAGAAGTTAATCTTCATGTAAAATATGTCAGTGAATTTCTTTGCAACCAGCTGAAGTATGGCTTTCCATTCTGATGGGAAAAAAGCAGAATTTTGAGTTTTTTGGTTTTTTTTTTAAATATTTTACTTGGTGTTCAGCAGACTCTCCCCACAACTACCAGGGTTCATTGACCTCCTACTTTTGGTTATAAGGAACCATCATGTTAAAGGGTATTTGCTCTCATTTTGTCCCTCAATCTTGAACATCTTGATCAGTCTCTAGCCTTGAATTTTTTTCCCTGGCCATATTTCAATGTGGTTTTTGTTGGACCGTAGCCACCATACAAGGTAGCCCATCTAAAGGTGAACTAGAAGTGAATATCAATGACATTAGAAATATAAATACCTGAATAGATGTTAGATAACCATTGATGCTAAAGTTTAAGGAAAATAACAAAGAGAAATTATTTTATGTTCTCTTCTGAATAAAAAGGTATTGGTTCTTGGGAGGAGCAGAGGGGAGCCTAAAAGAGAATGGCTGGTTCAGCCAGTCTTTCCAAGTGTTGCTGTCATCAAATAGCTTTCCAGGGTATTTTTGTATTTAAAAAAATATGCCTAAATGTGCCTAAAAAACAAAATAAACCCAAAGTAACCTGCTTTCACTCTATTATTAAAACCCTAGTGGTCTTCATTATAGGCAGATAGATACAAATTTTGTATGAAAGAATAGAACAGTTGTGGTTTCTTCCTCTGCTCAGAATTGTGCAGGTACTTGGGGAACAAGTCAAGAAATACTTTATTATATATTCTTCAATTATGTAGTAGTAAGATATTCAGAAGTAATTTATTCTTTGCCTCAATGTCTATGTGTATATTGTTATTATTTTTTGCATGGAAAGTGGCTCAGTAGTTCCTGTACCATGTAAGTCTAGAGCTACCTCTCAGATCGCAGGCTTCTTGCACTAAATGTCTCGCCCCAAAGGGTGAATAAATATCTGACTTTTTTCTGAGCCCCATATGTAATGTAGATTTTTAGGAAAGTTATTTTTGAATTGGTTGCACTTGTGCTTAACTGTGGGAGGCAAATCAGGGTTATTACTAAAGGCAGTGGCACTCACTTCAGCTGCTATGGTTTAGTTTGACAGGAATCAGGAATCAAAGTCATAAGCTGTAACAATTCAGATTGATTTATTAAATGAGATCAATGGCAATTTACATTAGTGGATGGAACCAACTGAAGTGGTCAAATTGTCCTTTTTTAATAGCATGTGTCTGATTTTGCTGGTATCTTCTGGCTGCAAACCTTTAAATCCTGTCTAGCTTACATTGTTGGAGTTTGCAAGATCTGGTCTAATCTGCTGTTCCCAAGGGCAGAAAATAAATGAATTTTTAATAATAGCAATAAGAATAATAGAAAATTAGTCTGGAGCTACCATGAGACACATGACATGGTTCAGAATACTTTTCAAAGAAAGCTGTTTCTGTGAAATCTGTAGGGCAGGTGATTACTAGTGGGAACTAAAAAGTTGATTATTAATCTAACTTCGAATAATAAGAACAGCTGAACCTTGGATGATAGGGATTATAATAAGAATAAAATGGCCACTTTTATATTAAATGCCATTAAAAGCACCACAATTTACAGTTTACAGTATGATAATGAACACAGATAAGAGAGGCAGTAGTTTCTGTGTGTGCATTCAACTTTCAAAATATGAAAGTTAGATTATTTGACAAAATTTTTCATTTAGTTTTCACTGTTTTGCAGTATCCCACCTTGATTCTTTTTTTTTGTTTTTTTAACTGTATTTTTATGCAGAAATATTCCTTGCTGTGATGCCAAATTGTTTTTTGCTTTTTTTCTTTCATACATTCTCAGTATTCTTTATACATACATTTGTAACTACGTTGACTATTTTGTATAGTTATATAGTTCTTAGCTCGTTTTCCCAGTACTTTTCCCTGCCCTGATAAGCAGAAAGACAGAACACACTGCAGAGCTCCAAGCTGGGGATACAAGGTCACTATCTTACCTTGGAAACTGAACCCTGGGAACCAAAGTCAAAACCAGCTCTTTGAGATACATTTTCATCAACAGCTTTTAGTCCCTAAAAAGTGGGGGCAGGATTCCTGCATAGCGGGTTTTTTTGGGTGGGAAATTGCCTCACCACTTATGTCTCTAATTGATTTTTGTAAATTATGCTAATTTGCTAAACTTATAAAACTGTATTCACCCCATGGGGTGCATTTTGTGGACATTTTCCATATCTGCCCCTGGAGGCCTCCAGTAAACACCAATATTACCTCCCATACTAATATTGTCTTGAAAGTGTGTTGTTTCATTTCTAGGTTCTTTAATGCATCAGTTTAATTAAGTATTTCTGAGGACAAGTCTTATCTCAATGTTCAACCATCCTATCCAGTTATAAGGACAGAGAGATTAGACATCATGGTCAGACTTTAGAAACTCATCTTGATTCCATCAATTTTTATCAACACTGGAGGGAGATGAGAAGGATATCAGTAGTGTTAGTTTAACACCGCACACTTTAAACTGTATTTTTATTGAAAACTCTCCTAGATCTAAGCAATATACATTATATCTATATAATATATGTATAATATTATATATTAAACTGCTTAGTCTATTAGCCAAATAAATTTATCTTAAATAAAACATTTATGCATTTCATTGTTGGAGTTGTTTGAGATGCAGTGAAATACTTACAAGCAGTGCTTTCTCCTTTTTGTAGGCCCCAGTTATTGTTGAAAATATATATGCACATATATATATTTTAGATTTTGTCTAGTTTAGATATCTCAAATAGTTTTTTCTCAAGTTTTTCAAGGTCTGTTTTGAAATCTGGAATTTTTTTCCATATGCAATAAATAATCATACACTCAGAAACATAAGCAATATTAGTATTAATTTATATTGAGGCAAACTCAAAATATAAAAATAAACATATTCCTTTTGGAAAAAATCACTATATTTTGGTGTCAAGTTTTCATTGGATCCTCATTTTGGACAGAACAATTTTGATGTGTCTGGAAACAAACCAACCAACCAAAAGCCCCAATTATATTACTACTATTGTTTTTGCTGTAAACAGTTGGTTCAGTTTATCTTTTAATTTTAAAAATTACCTCATCTGTCCTGAATGAAATTTCTTCTGGTTCCTTCTTGGATACCTTCCCTAAGCTGGATTTCTGCTCAAATTTGATTTAACAGTCCTTGCATTTGCCTTAGAGAGTGTTCCATACTATTCTTCCATTCCCAGTAATCTTATTTGTTTTATATATTGGCTTTAGTTAACTTGATTCTTAAGCATTTCTTGTTCATAATTATTTTGTATGTGTCCACCTACAGCTTCCAGTATAAAGCCTTAAAATCTAATTTATAGAAAAAACTTATGCTGCCCAAATAACAGTGAGTCTTCCTTATTTACCAGTGTTTTCAAAATTCTTTTACATTGTAGTCTGTAACTAACGTCACATATTTTTTTTTTGACTAGCATATTCAGTGCTTCATATTATTTCTGTAATTATTATAAATTTATTAAATGCTTTAATGCATCTTTTGCATAGTGTGTGGGGGTTTTTTTGTTTATTTATGTGTGTGATAATCCTAATTTGATGTTTATCTACATACAGTAATCTATTATGAGAGTAATTTCTTTAGCCAAATTTGAGTATCCAGAAGAACTGGATAACATGTATGAATGGAGTAAATGTCAGTTATTTACATTTTAATTGTGAAATATTAGGGCGCAAACCCCTTGTTGAATTGTGTGTCTTCTGAACCTAATTGCTTCATGTAGTTAATATTGATTGCACTCTTGTTAGTGACATCAGAACACAGCCATTAGTAAGTAAGTCGATTCTTTTTTTGCTTCAGGGATCCTTGATGCCATAGTCATGATTAAACACAACTTCCATCTGTTCTAGCCTTAACCAAATTTTATACGACCCAAGCAGAGTGTGGAATGATTCCAGACACTATCACATTGCTCGGCTCAACAGTTTTAGCTGTATTAACTGTTTAATTTCATTTAAAAGTCTGGCAATAAAAGTCTTTCAGTTTTAAGAAGTGAAATAAATCTTTCAAAAAACATCACAAATGAAACAGACAGTAGTTCAATGTGAATAGAGATCACCAAACATTGTCTTCATCGCCATTAGTTCAAAACATGTTTAATTGTGTTATTTTACCTACTCATTATGTAATTTAATCATAAGTTACCTTGGGTTGAAAGGGACCTTTCAGATAATCTTGTTCCAACACCCCCCTTCCCCCCCGCCCCCCCCCCGTTGCAGGGACATCTTCCGCTGGATCAAGCTGCTCAAAGCCCCACCCAACCTGGCCTTGAACACTTCCAGTGATGGGGCATCCATAACTTCTCTGGGATACCTGTGTCAGTGACTCACCATCCTCACAATAAAGAATTTCTTCTTAATATCTTGTGAAGGAAGCCCAGTTGTCTGACAGGCTCCCTCCCTGGGGGTTTGCCCTCTAAGATAAGACAAAACCACCTAGTCATGGTGACTAAGCTGTGGACCCCCTCCATGCCTCAGGACCCCATGTTATCTCCCTGTTAACTATTGGTCATCTTATCCCAGTCTCAGACCATTGGTCCCCTTCCTGATTCTTCCCTTCCCTATAAAAACCCCAGCTCTTTCCCAGATCGGTGGTAGATCATCACTGGCCCGTGGACATGATTTTTTGAGCCTGGGAGAGTTTTCAGCCTGTCAATGGCTAATCTGTTCCAGGAGAAAGTTTCTTGAGAACAGTTTTTCTCTCAAGGACTGTTTTTTGTAAATATGTTCTTGGTTCCCAAAACAATAATATACAGATGTCTTGAGTGTTTTCTCTTGTCCTACCAATGGGATGAGAGAGGTGTTGTTCCTTTTACCCATCATGTTAACCTGTATCCGAATACCTTATAAAAGGGGCTGAAAACCCTGAAATAGAGGCTTCTGCCTTCTTGGGATGAAACCTCTGCTGCTGTGATTGAATCCACACTCTATTTCATGTCCACTAGTGACACTGGCCCCCTTTACTGAAGCCTGCATTAAAGAACTCCTGTGGAACGCCACATGGTCTCCTGTCTCTTGTCTACACATGGCTGGGGTAGCCCTTGAATGGAGTTGGCTAGGCTGATCTGTCCTGATCACTACAAGAGCAGAAATCACTTCTAAAAAGCTGATCACTTAAGCCTTTGCCTACGCTCCTAAGGGTTACCCCTGGCTGGAAACTGCCTGGGACCCCCTGGATGATGGCTCCTTTCCTGGGACTCCTATCTGGGCTTGTTGCCATTAGGAATTATGGGTCAGACAGACCCCAGAACCAGCCATGACAATATCTAATCTATGTTTTCCCTCTTCCAGTTTATAAGTAAACCTCAAATATTTCACCTGCTTTTTTCCGTTTATATTTTTACATCTCTTAACATCTCTGAAGCACTTTTCCCCTCCTCTTTGCTGCACTATAATTAGCTGCTGCTGTTGAAAAAAATTGACTCTGCAATTTCTTCTGCGTTGTTCCTATGTGTGATAGTAAAAATGACAATGTTGATGTTCAAATTCATAAAGCCTCGTAAGAAGCTTTCCCCTCTTTCCTGCTCTCCCCCTAATGATGTTTGTTTATATGGCTTTTGGTGGGCTACAAAAGCCCCCTTTCTTTTTAAGCAAAAAAATAATATCTCAAAACACTTGAGATGGGTAATTATAGGATGGTAATGATTCATGATGGGAATATTGGTCCTGTGATACAAAACAAGCTGCTAGAGAAGACACTCTAGTTCTCACTGCTAGATGCAAATAACTGCAGTTATGAAGAAAATCTATGTCCTTTTACTCATTTCTATTTGATTGAGTATGCCATCTCACACCTAGAATTTGCATGTTTTTAAAAGAAATGAGCAAAGTTCAGAATCTTTTAATTTATACTGTTCTGGGTGTAACAAGATTTTAAGCAATCAGCAGGGTAAAATAATTACAAGTATGGTGCTGTCATATTACATTGGTATTTTGGTTTGGTGTGGAAAGTGTACAAGGTTTTTTTGTTTGTTGGGGTTTGTTTGGTTGGTTTTTTGCATTTTTTAAAAACAGACAGAAATAACATCATGCACAAGAGGAAAAGGTACTTTAAGAGCAGTCAGTGCATGTAAACACATGAAAGTTATTTAGAAGTCTGTTACTTCATCCAGTTTTGCTCATTTGAACTTCTAAACAAAACATAAAATTTCTTACAGATGCAAATGAAATAAATCCACTCTGTGTTGAATCAGAGAAGGGTGATATATATGTTCAGATCAGTGAAAATGGAGGGGAAAAGCAGGTCAAGAAACTTTAGTGGAAAGAAAAGGAAGTCAGATGCCAAACGTGAAGAATGGAGAGACTTCATGTTATTCCCAGAAAGTTTTAATTTCCATATTAATTTAGTATTTTGTAGAATTTGTGTATTAGATCAAATAAGTGAGCTAGTTTGCTTGGTATCCTCCCTTAGAAAGTTTTCAGATTAGATAACTCCTACAGACAAGCATGGAAATTAAATAAATTAGGAGTTGATAGATGCTCTGTCCTCACATCCTTTGATTATAATTGTGCTTGCAGTTATGCATTTAGAGTTTATATAAATATAATTCACACATTTATATATGTGTGAATGCATATGTATGTGTGTAAAATAGATGAAGAGCAAACTCTTCACATAATCTTTATACTATAATAAAATAGGCAGAAAGGGTTTGCAGGAGCACTCTTCATGCCTCTTTTTATCTCACAGACCACTAAAGCAGTGACCAACTATCAACCAGACTAAGTTGACTCTTGCCCATTTCTGCATTGTCTAAAGTACAGTCTGAATTTTCACTTTATTATTTTTTATCTCCCTTCAGCTGTATTTATCTCTTTAGCCTTTCTCTGTATTACTCTTTGAATTACTCTTGTAGATACAGGTATTTATAGAAGAAACTGCAGTGAGGGTAGAAAAGTGCGATGCTTAAATCAGGATTAGTACATTACTACGTCAAGCTTTTGCAACCTCTGTATTTTCACAAGTTAACTACTGGCAGAGACACTTGAGAGTGAAAATTTTTGCATCAAAAATGTGAAAAAAATTAGTAGAATGGCTTTACTAAACTGACAAACCATTCCCTGAAATTTTACCTTAAAATGGCAGTTCAAAGGTAACAGAATGTTATAGTAAGATTTATAGCAACTTTGGATGTTCTTTCCCTTACGTACATGAAACACAATATTAAATTAGAACTGTAATGGTAAAATATGGTTTTGTTTTTTTCTGTATAGTATTCACTTTTACTTAGACTGTTTTTTTCTTTGTACTCCTTATGGTAATTCACCCAGGAAATCTGCTCCTTGCAAATAAAAGTAGGCATTGTTTCTGTTTGTGGGATTTGGATGAGTACATATTTAAATATGGAAATACAATATGGGGATAGGAAAACATGCATTGTTTGCCAGTAAAGGACATGGGCAACCCCTGGAACATATGGAAATCCTTATTGGATTAGAAAGCAACAGCTATGTTTCATTAAGAGTAAACCAAGAAAAAGCTGTTGCTTGGAAAGCTTCTGCTTAGGGTCTAGCTAAAGTTCCTGGGTTTGAATGCTAGAAGAAATAGATCGTGTGTAAAACCAAGCAACTTCTTATTGAGGTCAGAAAAAGAGGCACAGTAGTTGTGTTGAACATGATAAAACCTAATTACAAACCTAATTACTGGAGATATTCCATCTTTTAGCTTTTCTGAGAGCATTGGAATAGACTCAGAATCTCTTACTGCTGTGAGATTTGCTGCCTTAAACTAAACTGGGTTGCATGGTCTGGGCTTGGAATGAATCTACTCTTTAGGCACATGTTTTCCAGTTTAGAAGACAGTTCCCCAAAAATAAAATGCAGAATATGA
The DNA here is from genome assembly GCF_001522545.3 of Parus major. Lineage (NCBI taxonomy): Eukaryota > Metazoa > Chordata > Aves > Passeriformes > Paridae > Parus > Parus major. Next base: position 2,514,030 of record NW_015379261.1, on the reverse strand, counting down.
TCTACCTATTAAGAAATAGAAAAATAGTGAATAGACACAGTAGAGGAATAGGATTGTTTTTCTTGGCCCGTGAAAATGTAATAAGGAAAAATCTGAGGCAGGCTGCCAATGGCACTTAAAAAATGTAATAATAATGCATAATAGTGATATAATAAAATGGACATATTGCCATCTGTATCATTATTTTGATAAGATGACTGATACATGCAATGACTTCCTCTGCTGTCTGCTATTTTCTGTCAGAGATGTGACCTTTGCAACACAGGCTGACAGCTTTATTGGAAGTGAATGTCTTAGCATATATGTAACTTTTCCTTCCATATGGTTGTAAACACACAATTTTTCAATGTATTAAAATCAGTAAAAGAATCATGATCAAGTTATCATAGAGCTTCTTAATTGTTGGGAAATGAAAAAATAAATTTTTGCAAGACCTTAAAGGAAAGTGGTAGCTTATAGTGCAAAAACTTTTAAAATACCACTTAGTTCATGAGGTTGTATGGAGACATCTGATAATATACACAGAAAAATTGTTCCTTACTAATGAAATTCATCACCTAAATAGTGTGGGGTCAGGCAGAACTTGAACAATATTCTTTTATCCTTGCTAGTTGCTCAGATACTGGGACATGGTTCTGTTTCATGACTTCTGTAAAGCACGGTTCATGTCTAGTTAATTATAGCAACTCCTGGTTGGAGATAGCTAAATAAAATAGTATTCCATACAAATAATACACCGACTGAAGTGTAAAGAGATCTTATTTTGTCATATAAACTACTGATAATAGTCATGTGAGTAGCTCCAGGCGAGCCAAATCTGTTCGGGTTTAATTCCTAAATTTCATCAATATTTTTGTTTCTGTTATATCATCATGCCAGCATATACATGTATTTTTCTATAAGTTGCAATTTTTTATAGGAAGAATATGCAATGTAATGCATGTATAAAAATAAGCGGATTCATTTGGGGCAAACTGTAAAAATTATTTAATAATAAATAATAATAACTAATATATATTTATCAGATATTGTCCAGAGTCATAAATATTCAAATGTTCATAAGAGTATTTCTATTGGTAGGTACTCCACTGTGCACTACTATTAACTTGAAATACGAAAGTGGACTAAGAGCTAAAACACCTGAATATTCATTATTTGTCATCTAGACTATAAACAAGGTATGAATAAGCAGCTGCCAACATAAAAAATAATTATATATGTCTAGTGAAAATAATTAACAGAATATGTTGGTTTAGATAGATGAAATCTAAACCTGAAAGCATATTTTAACTGTTGTCCCTGTTGGGAAACAATTCTGTTCAAAGTTCCCCATTATCCATGGGGATAATGCAAGCCAACAAAGTAGGCATAGCCATTCATATTTTAGCCTGTCAATGCATTACTGTGTTTGACATTCCTTTGTAAAATTATTCTTTCTGTCAACTGCCCTAGTGGGAGTCTGTGTATTATTTGTATGGAATACTGATAATTTATTCAGAGCTACTCTAGTTGACCGTGAGGTTTGTTTGCACACTAACTACTTCACATATTATAAATGGCAATATATGGCTATTTACTGATCTTATCTCAATTTGGGAAGAAACAATGTCTAAATTAAGAAAAACTCAGAGAATGAATCTTAAAAGCTTTTTCATTTTAATAGGTTTTATTTCAATAAATTACTCAATATTTTCATTTAAGAGTAGCTATACTGATGATGTTTGGGACTAAACACCTTATTTTAAATTTAAAAATTTCTTCTTTGACAATTTATAACTGTAGATTGTTTTCTATATTTTTCTTTAAATTGTTTAGTAATGACATTCTGTTTGGAGATTCGTTTAAAAGGATCTGGTGGTAAAAGAGGCCCAATGATCATCACAGAGTATTTCCTGGGCTCTTCAGTAGTATGATTAACATAATACAATATAAGTCTCACCTGACTTTTGATTGTTTGGTGGTTTTGGGGTGTTAGCCTTCATTAAATTACTTCAGTGAAGAGTAGCCACTGTGATCTTATAGGCTAGATCAGTGATTCACAGAAAAATTAAGTGTAGTTTAATTCCATGTTTTAGGTTACAAGTAGGAATTGTCACAATACACCTGAATTCCATCCACATGAGTAAACTTTCGCTGTTTAAATCACATTATTGAATGCTGTTAGGGTTTTACTATGTTTGAGGCAGTATTTTTTTTCAAACATGTCTTCCTCAACTTCTCTGATATCTCTTCATTTTCCAGAATGCTGCTTCTTTGAATAACATAAATACAAAATGTTTTGGTATAATTTAAATTCCATAGAAATTATTTTATAAAGCTATTTAGGGGTCACACTCTTCTGGGTTTGATTGGAGTTGCTTGAATATTTACTGAATTTCTGTTCCGGTCATAAGATATGGTCCCTTCTTGAGAATGTGTGGAAAGAGAATTAGAGCATGGCAGGTTTGGAAATGTGCAACTAGGAGCTTTTGTAAAAGCAGGAATCTGTTAAGAACCTGTTGCCTGCTGCCTTGGTATACTGTGTTGAAGGTTTAGCATTGATTATTCCAATTTTCCAGACTATTCCTCACTCTTCTAAACAAATAAGTAGAATATAACATTTTTATAATTAATTTTAAGTAGCTATGGCATGTCTCCTCTCAGTTGCTTTATGATATTATTTATTGTGTGTGAATGTACATATTCTTATAATTTATGTCTCTTTCTTCCTCTTTCCTACTTACTTCTTTATATCTTTGGAGAGAAACAACTCTGTGAGGGAAGGTCTTTTTTAAAGGAAAATTTGTTACATTTTCTCATGTGGACAGACTCCCACCTTACTCTCTGTGCATTCTGTAGGGTACTTCAAAAGTCTTTATTTACTGCAAACAAGTCTTCATTTCAGTGGCCTGACCTCTAGCAGACCCCCTAGCTCTTCTCTTAAACCCCTCAGCAAAAAATTGCAGAGTTCCCACAGCTTCTTTGATTTCTCTCCTGTGATGCCTAGGCTTGTTCCAAGAAAGAAAACCTATCTTATTATCACCAGGATTTTGTAAATGCAAAAGAAAACAGACCATATGAGCTATTTTTTTCTCCCCATTAATTTAATATATTTTATATACTTAGCCTGAGTAGTGACTTGATCATACAATTTGATTTTCTGCACATTAGATGGCCAGAGGTCCATGATATTGCTCTCTTACCTGCGCATTAAGGACATCCATTTGTTTCCCGAAGCCTGTGGGAATCTCTAGAGCAAACTTATTTATTTTTCAAAACTTAACATCTGAAGTCCATTTTCTAAACTCTGCTGTTATCTGTGAGCTGCACAGCCAAATAACATAGCTCTCCATAAAGACCAGCAATTCAGCACCACCCATAGGAGGAAAAAGGACATTCACTTTAGCAAGTACTAAAGAGCCAAAGCTACTGCAGATATTTGCACTATATTTTTAAATTAAAAGTTAGATCATGCTATAGAAATAAAAAGTGGCAATTTCTGGAGTTTCACCTAGTAAAAAACCCCCTCTATTTTTAGCCTTAGTCATTGGCTCTTATGGCAGTCAATTCAGCTAGTGTGGATATCAAATTACAGAATTGATGGGATATTTCTTACCAGACATTTACTCATTGTTACAATGACCGAAGAATAGTAATAAGATTAGTAAAGAATACAACATGGCAGTTGCTGATATATTGTTTTACATGAAGCTAACAGTACATGGAAACAGTTTTGAATTTCTTTTAGTAATTCAGTCCTTCTTGCAATCATCATTTGGTTATTTTTCTTTTATATTAATAGAATATTAACCAGTATTTTCCATTTAGTTTATCTGTGAATCCTTTTTGCCAATGAAACCCTTGTATCTCTAAAAAACTTAGAAATTCAATTTCTATTTTAAAGTACTAGTTTTTAAAAGGAAAGGCGGATAAATAAGATATCAATGGAGAAAGAATTGAGTAGATGTAGCCCTTTTGAATGGTAATTTTCTTTCTGGCTATAAAGTCGGTTCACAACAGACATTATACTGATTATAGGGAGCATACAGTTGTGGGACAGTTTATGCTACCTATGTGTGATTGCCCCTAAAAGTAATCAAAACTTTCCTGATTTATTACAGCTTTACAAGCAGTGTCTTTATCAGACAAAAGTAAGAATATACCAGAAAAAAATAGACTGCAAATCTTATGGCTGTTGGCATCTATTTTATAATTTCATTTAATTCAGTTTTGGAATATAATGCAGGGATGCCTTAAGAATGCTGATAGTTTAGTTGGTATTTGTAATTGTACATGATAGAATAATCAGGGATTCTATTTTTTTGTGTTTGTTTTAATTTCTATATATGTATTTTTCCTTCTGCTTTTCTTCTTTGTGATCCATTTTCTTTTATTTGCACAGCTTTAAGAAAACTATTTTTGCCGAAGGCTTGACTTGTATGTGTTTACGAAGTATTCATTCTTAATGTTAACCATTCTGACTAGTTTTGTCAGCTTTACATATAATCCTGAATAAAAACTTGCACTCAGTCCTAGTCTCTAAAATGGTAATATACAAAAAAGAAAAAAAAAATCTGTAAAAATATTCTTTTTATGGGTTTATCCTTAGTCCAATTTTTAAAAAGCCATTTAATTTTCCCTTACCCTTTTTTGTTTTGAATTTGGATTTAATAAATGCCACTGCCTTATTATGAAAGATGCACGTAAAATCTATTGTGAGTCTTCTTCTCTATAGCTCTGTATTTGGAGTTAACATAATTTTTGAGAGTTTTGCTCACTATTAAAAAATTAAAAAATGTAAATAATAAGGGCAAAAAAATCTCAGATAAAATATAAAAATAACTAGATTTTTCCACTCCATAAATGTTTTGTTTTCAGCCAATTCAAAATACTTCCATGCTGAAATGATGCAGAAAAACATAATAGATATAAATAGATTTTTTTTTTTCTGATGATCTCTGTAGTCATCAATGATGTGTCAGAACCAAATGCTAATTCTTTATTCTGCATGACTCTAGGGGGTCCAAGAGATTGCTTTCTTCCACAAGATGGGTAAGTAATCTAACCTCTGGGTTCAGGAACCCAATCTTTTTCTTGTTGGTCCAATGAATATTGAGCTATTTCTATTGTTTTCTTTCAAGACTTGAGAGATTAGGTTGGCATTGGGTATTGGGATGGTTCTGAGTGAAAACAGGAGCATGTACTCCTCCTTTATGGTTGGCTGTTAAGAATTTTACCAAAAATATTTTTCCTCCAAACCCAACAAAATTTTTACATGAAAAATCCTTGAAAGTAGTGGAGTGTCCCAATGAAAACTTTGCATATCACCGTGTCATGTTTTCTAAGTAAGTAAAACAAAACAAAATCCTTCAAATTTCTACTTTATTCAAGAAAAAAATACTGTTTTAACTGTCTCAGAAATTTATGAGGACACAGAAATGACTGTTTATATTATTTTTTATTTTTCTCTTCCCCCCACCCAGTCTTGTAATTAAAACAAGTAATAGAAATTTGGCAGGTTATTGGAACTATCTATAAAAAAATTCTTTATTGCTATAACATTTTACTATCTTGATAAACTTTTCATACATTACCAACCATTTCTTGACCATGCCTAATTGTGAAAATTTCACACTTCTGAGATTCTCAAAATAAAAGATTAAAAAATACCCACAAAAACTCCCAAAACAGCAAACAAAAACAAACAAAAAACCTCACTGAAATTTTGTTGTTTTTATAACTATATATATTTATATATAATTATATTAAAGTTATATAAAGGTGAAAAAGATCCTTTGTTTCTCAGAATTTTAAGCAAATATGCTAATATTTCACATGCAAAATCCATTATTATTATTTTCTTTCAGTCTGAAATACAGTGAGTTATTTCTTGGAAAAATCCACACTATTTTTAATGTTCTGTAACCATTTATCTATTAATGATCTTCCTGCTCTGATGCTCAAACCAAAGCTAAGTGAACACAAAAGATATATTTTAAAGGACTAACAGCTTTCTTTTGTATTAAATTGCATTAATTTCACTCCACTGTGCTTTAAGTTCTGTTCCTTTAAATTGCTATGTAAAAAGGCATGGGAGCATAGGGCCATTGAGATTTGTTTCTGCTGATGTCAAAAGAACTTACATGCAGGGGGAACTGAATATATAGTAATATAAAATATAAGTGTAGAAATATAAACCACAAATATGCAAGATAGGTACATTCAACTCTATAAACCATAGTTAATTGTATGGGGTTTTCTTTAATTTAGTTACATTTGGCTCTCTGGCTCTAATGCCCAGAAAATATTCTGGTCTTAAGCTAATTTTTTCTATAAAATGCCAATGTTATATTTCAGTTTTCACTGCAACTGTTGTGGTTTGTAGGGTTAAACACAACGAACTAGGAAAAAATGTGGGATTACTATTGTAAGCTTCAGCTGGGAAGAATAATAATCCTGTGCTGAGAGAAGCAATTCCCACTGTCTTCCCTGGAGAATGAAACTCTGTATCATTCAAGTGTTCTTTTATCCCTGAAACAGATTTCAATAGAAAGAAAGAGTATACTGGTTAATATGTTGTGTTTTTTTAATTTATGTTTCAATTTCCCATTGTCCCTAATCAGATCTTAAACTGTCTGAGACAGAAACTGTCTTTGTAAACAAAACCCTAGTAATAATTATACCTGTAAAGAAAATTATGTCTGAGTGTAAGCTGACAACAGCTAAATTAAGGTTTTTTCTTTCTTTTTTTTCTTTCTCTCCTTGTCTTTATATGAAGTATCACTTCCATCCAGTGTACACTAAGAAAGGATATTTTTCTGTTAGTTATATCTGATGTCATGTGCACATCCACTAAATGCAGGAGAATGAAATTTCCCTGATATGAGAGAGCTGGCTCAAGTAGCTACATTCATGGCTGAAATAGAAAAAGATCCTCACAGACTCACAAAGCTGGTTTTTAATACTGGACATGATCAAAGTGGAAACATCCAAAATGGACACAGTGAAATGCAGCAGTGAAAAATATTTCAAGGCAAAAACTTGTGAGTTAAAATGTGTGCATTATTGTTTTTTAAATACATTGGCATTTTGCAAGTAGAACTGGAATATTAAATTTACAGAAAAACAACATAAATCATATTTGAAACCTGACAAAAACTCCTAAGCAATTATATGCTATAAGGTGCATAAATTTTTTCAGAACTTTTATTTGGCAGCTGTGAAATTGTAGGGCTGAATTGATAAGGAAAACCATATTTAAAAAAAGAAACCTCAACAATAGAACAACCCTCAAGACATAGAACAATAGAGGCCATGTCGCTAAAGGACAAATAATGATTCACACAACCACTCTCAGTGTCAAACAAAACCTGTGACTTTATTTTCTGACTCCAGTATTTATAGATTCCCTACAATGACCATTGTCTTTGGATAATGTCTTAATTGGATAATTAAGTTACCACCTTCCCAAGCATACTGTCATGTGAAACGACCATGAAAAGATGTTTCTTAGAAAGAATGTGATAAACTACTTATGTTTGTAGAACTTTCATGGGAAAGTAACTAAAACTATGAAAACATTATCAGAAGTCTCAATTTTCAGGGCGACAAGGGCATACCATGTTTATTGAGGACTTCCAGTTATTGATTTTTTTTAGCTTTTTTTATTATTTAGAAATGCATAACCATTCACACTGGTCTAGGAACTAAATATTAAGTACCTACAAGGGACTTTAAAGAATTAAACCAACCAGAAGAGTTTAAAAATTTTTAATGATTTGAAATAGAGTAAGATTCAGGACATTTGCAAATAAATATTCCTATTATGTTATATTCTAAGAACTATGGTCCAGTTCAAAATGATTAGCAGAGAGAAAGTTGTCAGAATTTAATCATGCAACAGTATTATTCTAAAGTGTTTTTCTTTACTTCAGGAATTGCAGTTTTACTCTTCCAGAGGATTCACTCTTTTCAGATGATTTTGGTTTTAATGTAAATAAAGGCAAATCTGTTTACAGTTGACATTTTGAATAATCCTTTTGTCTTGGGCACAGGTGAAGAATACAAGATGCAAGAAACATGTAGCTGCAAAACGGAGCTATTAATTCTTCTGAGAATTGCAGTAATTTGTTTGGGAACAATTTCCTTCTTACATCTGACAACTGTTTCTAGAACCATTGTTGGAGCCCTAATGCTTTGTTTTTCCTTAAGAAAATAAAAAATAAATTATTTGTTTAAATATTATTGTTGCCATTTCCCTCTTCTCAGAAATATTTTTGTGGATCTTTTTCTTAGGTGCAGCAAAACTCTGCTGTGGGAACCAGGCCATCTTTAAGAGCTTCCGTGGATGGAAGAAAGTTCCAACACTAGGACCTTGTTGTACCCCGAAGTTTCTAGAGAACTTGAAATTTCCTAGGTATGCATTTTTTCCCATCTAGAATCATGTATGCATATTGCTTCTGAGGGATCTGTTTAAAAAATATTATGGTTTTCACTGGGTAAAGGCTGACACTGCTTTACCTCAGCCGTTGGTCTTTTCTATTGTTTTTTTTGTTTCATGAATAAAATAGCCCTTCCTAGTATTATATATATTATTATTTTGACACAGTAAAATTAACATGAAGCAGAAAAAAGAAATCCCTTTAGCAGGTGACTGCTGCTTCTTTGTGCTCCATCTCACCTGACTTATCTCCCCTGTGTCAGAGCTCTCTCTCAGCTGCTGCTGTCTCTGACAGACACACACCTTAGAGGAGGTGAGAAGTGGAGAACGTGGAAGAGTGTTCTCTGGATATTGGCACACTGTTCCATTAGGTCCCAGGAGGCTCTCCGTGACATCAGTGTCAACTAAAATCTAGCTTGAAAGAGAAAGATTTTGAAAAACCTGTATCCACCTCTAAGAACAGACTAGCCTATCCTTCTTTAATTTCTTTGGCATTGATGGGACTATAGTGATAAAGCATAAGAGTTTGGGAATACAAAAATCCTTTTGCAAATGTAAAAATTTAGATCAAAATCTGCCTGCTTGCAGAGCAGAACTGTCTTCTGTGAGAATTAAAAATGCTGACAGCAACTATATTATTAAATAAGCATACATGTTCAAGCACAAAAACATAATTTTAAAATTAATCTAAAATGCATTGTTCTAATAGGAACATGAATATCTACTTTAGGTTTTGAAATGGAACACAAGAGTGCTGTAAAAATGTGTAAATGTTATAAATTCATTATGGATGAGATTTTTTTCCCCAGTTAGACTGAACAGTAAATAATATTTACTCTCATCACAAATATGTATTAAAATTCATACATAAAAGAGCAAAACATAGTTATATTTTTAAAAGTAATTATAGAAAATATTTTTAAAGTTTTAATTTTGTAGGTTTGTAGACTGCTATTATTTCAAACTAGTTTGATGCTAAAGTGAATAGTTTACATAAAAATCAAATAGATTTGTTGCTGTAAACTTACAGAATACGTCTCTAAACTGTCACAGTCATTTTTTTATTTCATTCTGACACTCAAACACATAGTCTCAACAGAATTTTTCTGGTAACATAATGAAATTTCTCTGACATCTTGTAAGCCCTTGAAGTTTATCGAAAATTGGTATTCATAACAACCTATGTAGAGATTGTGGTAGTATGCCTTTAACAATTCTTATTTAACTAACTGTAGCTACTTTTGCAGCTATACTGTACATCAAAGGCACTTAAAACTGTATGTAAAAAGTAATTTTCTAACTTGAAAACTTTATCTGACCTAACAATAGGCAGTCTGTACAGATGTGTGAAAACAATCCTGGTTTCAGGATTTTTTATCTTGAAAATTGGGGTAAAAATTAATGTGCTATTTAGAGGAATTCAGTGTAATATTTTGAAATTGGATTCAGAAAGCATCAACATGATGCTGGGCAGTGTAAACAGAATAATATATTATGTTTGTTATTCTAGGTCCAGATGTGAAGAGAAGCAAGACATTTCTACTTCTACCCTTTTGCTAAAGCAAGCAGAGTTAAAGGAATTCCATAAAGACTCAGAAAAGTGTCTTGGTTTGATATTGGTCAAATGCCAGGCATGTATGGAATTTGTTTGCTCACCCTCTCTTGCTTTCAGGTGGGCAGAGAGAAAAAAAAAAATAAAAAAGGGTTCATGAGTTGAGATGAGGAGTGGGAGGAAATATGAGCAAAATGGGTTCAGATTTAAAGGTCTAAAGTAAATTTATTATTGACAGAGTCAGAGGGGGATAATGAGAAGTAAAATTAACTTTAAACCACCTTTTTTTCCCCCTGCTCCTCCCTCTTCCCCACTAACAGCACAGGGAGACAGGGTGTGGGGGTTTTGGTCAGTTCATTATTTGAGATCTTTTTCTGTTCACTCAGGGAGAGGAGTCTTTTCTCTGCTATGTCATGGGGTCACTCCCACGGACAAACATGTGGATGCTAGCTTTGGAGCAGGCTGCAGGCCCCATGGCCTCTCAGTCCTGCCTGAGAGCTAGCCTGGGAAATTCATAGGAGGATTTCAAAACAATCCTCAGAGACAGAAAACAACTGCCAGGTGCTGTTTGTCTGTCCTCTTGTTTTTCTTGCAAGAGAAAGTCAGGGGGTGTTGTGCCCCACTGACCAATGATAGTGATGTGGTGATTTACTAACCAATAAGAGTTTCCTTTCTGTACTTTCCATGTATCGTTCTATAAAGAGACCCGGAGTAATAAACTAGAAGAATTCTCCTGTTGTGACTCCCTTGAGAGTCCATGTCGTTCTTCTCGCCGTTCCTAATTAGAACGACACAAACAGACTTCCCAAAATTGTTGTGGCATGTGTCACTTGTCCATGGGTTGCAGTCCTCCAAGAGTAGGCTGCTCTAGTTTGGAAACAAGAGTCCTCTCTTTCCACCTCTGGAAGCAGGGGTCCCCTCCCTCCATTCAGGTCTCCCACTGGATCACAGCTTTCTTTGGCATCTACCTGTTCCAGCATGAGCACTTTTCCCATGAGAGCTGCCAGTGGATCTCTGCATCCCCCATGGACTTCATGGATTACAAGGGGACAATTTGTTTCAACATGGTCCTCACTATGGCTTGCAGAGGAATCTTGGCTCCAGTGCTTGAAGCATCTCCTTCCTTTCTTTCTTTTCCACTGGCTTTGGTGCTGCCATGTTGTTTTCTCTCACATGTTCTCACTTACCTCTTTTCTTTGAATAGAAGAAAAACTGCTGCCTGTAGGTGCCATTGCCAACAGGTTCTATCAATTTAGATTCCTACAGGGCCCCACAGGGCTGAGAGGTTGATCTCATCTAGGTTCCATGGTGGGGAGTTGCTCATCATGTTTCCACTGCTGGTCAGGTGGCCCCACTGCCATCACGCAGGCTGTGGCAGACGTGGCAGCGCAGGAGCTATTTAATGCCACTCTGTACATGGGGATCTAGGAAGGGGTAGTCACCACCACTGCCCCTGCCCTTCTGCCTGTGGAGCAGCTGGCTAGGGCTGGCCAGGTTGGCAAGGCTCACTGTGGGTTTTGCTGAGATGGCAGTGGCCATGGTGGCTCATTCCCATGCTCTGTGCCAGGACGAGGTAGTGATAGCCCTGGTAGTGGCCCCTCACCACCCTTGGAAAAGAAACAGTCATGCATTGTTTTGATTTTTTCTTAAATATGCCATCACAGAGGCATTTCCAATTTCTCTAACTGGGCCAGCAACATGTCCATAATCAGAGCCATCAGAGATTGGCTCTATCTGACACGATAGAAGCTTCTAGCTGCTTCTAACAGAAGCTGCTTGTGTGGCACCCTGCCCACTACCAAAACCAGGCCATGCCAAATCAACACAAAAAGATGCTAGACCAAGCCAGAAGATTACGTTTTACAGCAAGATACCGCAGCTCTGGAAAAAATATATTCAAAATAGTCGTAAGTAAATCTCATTTTAACACTGGTGATTTGACTGATGATGCATGTTATATTTGTTCTATAATTTAAAATGTTTCTAGATTGCAATTCACTTAATGCTGACTTTTTTGATTCTTCTTGGACTTTTTATTGTTAAATTCTGTGAAGACCTGTTGTCCCTTGCTCCTCTCATAAGGGTTTGGCCCTTATTTCAGACATCTTTCCTGTCTCTCCCTGCCTGTCATCAGTGCCCCATCTTATTTCCTTGAATCTGTGGCATATGGGAATAGATGCTTGCTTGCCCTCATGCTGTTGCCTAATGTCAAAAGACAAAATTCTTTCAGAAGATTAAAATAGTAAGATAAAAATCAGGTCTTTCTTAGAAGCTCCCTTGTGCCCCCGTGGTGGTTATGGGCACACCCAGCTTTGGAATTTTACAATTTTATAACTGTAATAAATTAGTGTATCTAAAAAATATGGTCCAATTAGACAAAAATTGTCTAATTGTCCAAATATTGGGTAATTTTCCCCTATGTTCTGCCCCATTGGAGTTGGCCCAGGGTTTCTTTGCCCCATTTCTTGTTGTGTCTTCTTAGATTCTGGTTGCAAAAATATCCTCGTCGGAGGTTTTCTTTCTGAAAATAAGACTAAACAGTATTTCAGGAATGTGTAAAAAGATTAACTTACTATTCTAAAATGTATGGGGAAATGGGAGAAAGTTCTAGAAGCTACAACTGTAACTGTGTAATAGTAGTCTAGGAAGTTTCAAATACTAAAAATGTGTAGAAATCAAAAGTCTTTAGGCATCAAGGGAAGAAGCAATGGCTCTGTTTTTCCAGGTGATACCCAGTGGAAAGCAGCCTCTGCCATGTCTCTAAGCCAACACAACAAAAAGTGGTCTTTAGTTACTGTGCACAGTCAAATGCTCCTTGCTGTGCACCTGGTGTAAGAGGAGTCTTTGGTGTTGACATTAACATTGCTCTTGCGTTCAGATTTAATTTCAATGTTTTCCTAGGGTTTTTTATTTCACTTACATCAGCTTGAGAAACCTAAACAAAGTTGCAAAACTTTGAAGTTGCTCTGGACTGATTGTCTACTATTAATACTTTATGGTCTTCTCTAAAAATCAGTCCTCTTCTTAAGTAAAATCCTTTTTTTTTTTTTATGCAAGCATAGAACTACTGAAAACTGAGGTCTCCATCCATCTGGAAGAAAATGACAATGTTTTGAAGTAGTTCCTATGCTTAGGCTGAGGCTAAACAGCACTACATTTAGAGGCCTTGACAGAAGTGATGTTGATTTGCTACAGAAACCAGACCCAAACCCTGCATCATCCCCTACCCTGCTTGTTGAAACACAGGCAGATGGAAGTGATAGCAGTCAGTTTTATTAGAGTGGATGTAGACACTGATGTATGTTCAGCATGCTGCCCATGGGGTTCCTATGGGAGACCTATGTCTTTGGTTTTTGCCTTAAGTTTGTCCTGTTGCAAGACAGAATTCTTCCTGTTAACTCTGAGCAGAGAAGGAATTTATATTTACAATTTCATTTAAGAATACAACCTTAGAGAAAAAATTAAGTGTTTTATAGGTGTTCTTTGACTATTGACTTGGATTATTCTAGTGCAATACCAGCTTCCAACCTTAAAAAAGGTCAAAGCTATTATAGATTGACCCATTTCATCTCCTACTGAGAAAAATGGGAAGACTTCAATGACTTCACAGGGAGCTTAGCTGGCATAGCAAAGTCTTCCTGAGAAGTACTACGTGGTCTAGTTGAAATCCACCAATTATACTGTATTTTGCTGCAAGGTCTGGGTAAGGTCACAGTTATACAAGTTCTCTATTTAAGTGCATGTTCCTACAATTCTGATTGTGCCAAGTTAGCAACAGTTCAACAAAATCTAAAGTATATAACAACAATGGTAATCATTTTATCTTGTTCATCAACAAAAAGGGGTTTATTTTTATTTATCTTCCACAGTAGTAGTGGTCGGCATTTGATTTTGATCCCACAAGTGTGTAAACATGTAAGTAAAGTAAGTGATTTTAAACTTTTTTAAAAAGAGTTGAAATACAGGCTCTGTGACAGTCACTCTTAAAACATACTCATGTCCTAACTTCTCCACTATTCTCCAAGCATCCTCAAGTGATGATCACTTGTAAATGATCAGCTCTGGTTAATGGTTTCAAACTAGTGTTTTTCTTGATTCAAGGGCCAAAATTTGTCATTCCAACATCTTTTTTCTTAAGACTGTGTGAGACATCTTTGATTTACTTCTTTCTGAGGGCATGCCTGCCTGGCAATAAATAAATAGTCTGGTTTAATGCTATTTCTTCCCTTGGGTATCTTTCAAATGTTTTTAACTACAAGAGATTTTGCTGAAGTAATACATCAATGCTAGTAAGACCTTGTTCAAGTTGTGGAGGCCAGTATATAGTAATATGAATGGCTCTCAAGGATGTTAAAAGAACATTTACCATGCACAAAGCCATGTCTATTCCTCATAGGGATGTTCATCTAGATTTGACAATTTTAATTAAGAAAGCTGCACAGAATTTGGAAATGTTTCCCTGATTTTTCCTAACAGCTGGAAAACAGTTTGAATGTGGATAAAAGCATATACTTAAGTTGGAAAGAATGAAAAGAGAAGCAAATAAGAAAACAAAGAAACAAAACTCCACAACAACAGAAAATGCACCCAACCCCACCATAAAGCTCCCCCACAAAAAAAGAAACCAAAGAAACCAAACCCTTTTTTGATATTTTCTATTCAACCATTGTGAAGACAGAAGGAAAAGCCAAGCAGGCAGGGAAATTCAGTTTTCTCCGTATACCATTATTCTTTCTTATTTTACAGGTCTTGAATCAAACAGTAAACTCTTATAGATTCAGACAATGAAATTACTATATATTTTAAATAGTAATAAAAAAAATCGGATACTGAAGTGTTAATGTGGAAATAGTTCATAGTTTTCTGAATAGTTCTGAAGGGATTAATTATTGTATCCCTGGAGTCAGGCTATAAAACAGCTAAAATGGAAATCTGAAAATAATAAATAGTATTTTGCATGTTCACCCTGTTTTATTCATAGCAGTTGAATATTTTACCTTATTTTATTCTTATACTGTGTGGCCATTGTGCCCTGGATATTTATATACAGCTTGATGTATGAGTATATTATAGTTATTATTATAAAATAACACTTTTCTGTTATTTTTAGCAAAACCAAGACTGAACACCTGAATAGACTGATAGCTCTTCCAAGGAAATAAAATATTTCATTAGAAGTAACTTGTAGGTATACAAATATTTGGTGTTCATAGTTATTGCTTCCAGAGAGACTTAGGTGCATTGCCGTTACATCTTAAAACTTAGGCTGGAGCTAACACCAAGGTTGTTGATATATCAAGATTCTTTACTGCAGCTGTGCTTTTGCTTTATGCTTTTTGTTTGTTCTCATGCTGAATAAAGCCCTGCAGACCAAGTTGCCCTATAATTCTGGATAATTGGGTTATTAATTTTAAACCCCTTGGATGGTAGGAGGAAATAATCACTGTGCCTGTATGAATTGGAAAGGTGCCATTCCATTGAAACCAAGGTGAGACAATTTGTTTCTGGAATACCAGGAAGAACTGAACTACTGCAGAATAAATGCCTTTTTGAGATAAAACTAGACTCAACAGTTTCAAACTTCCTTGTTGGTGCCTGCAGTTCTGAACATTTTAACTGAGGCTTTTCTTTTGTTCCACAAAAAAGAAAGCTTTGTCCATTTGTTTGAAGTGAAATGTTATTTTGTTTAAAAGAACCCATTTTAACAATTGAACTGTAATTCATAATTTTAGAAACATTTGGTCCTATTCTGAGTTGGTGTAAAATCAATATTAAATTATTAAGAATGATACATGAGAAAAGAATCTAATAATTTACTTCTTCCACCAATTTATGCAAGTGACAGCATTTAATATATTCCTAAGATAAACAACACCATTTTGTTTATCATACAAGTGATTATATCTGTCCTTTTTGATCTGTGAGATGTAAAGCTTTAGGAACTAATTAAAAGCTTTGGCCTTGGACATGATGTTTCCGATTAATTTTCTTTGCCTGCAAAATATGAATATATTCAAGTTTTAAAAAAATTGTTTATAGTTATTTCAGACTACAATCCATAAATTGAAATACCAGATATTGCTAAACTATATCTACTTTAATTTCTTAAAATGCAAGTATCTATAAACTTTAATACATGTCAAAGAATTCAGCACACAGATGACACCACTAAGAATTAAAGCTGAGTGTCTAAATTTTGGCTTTATTAATAAAACATTGTAGCACCAAACAGCAGAATATGTTTTCTCTTCAGTTACCAGATGTCCAAGGAAAATGATGAATTCTGAAGAAAGTCAGATGATGTTGTCAAAATTTTCAGTAAAAGACAAATACTTTAGGGAGTATGTTTCTATTTCCTTTCTGATAATGACTAAGTTCTTGCACAACCATACAGACTATAATGATCTATTTATAGGTATATGAAGTTACAGCTGCAGTCACTGAGGACATTTCCTTAAATGTGAGTTCTCTAATATTATGCATAACTGATCATAATCTATAAAATCTTAGGCTGAGTTTTTCTTCTGAGTGCGTCAATTTTTTCTATTGAATAGCACTGCCTATAAGCAGCTTGAGAAATATGGAAACTGTGAATGCATGTAAGAGCAAAACCATGAGTAAGAAAAAAAATGATGCAAGTTTCATTAATTCAAGCCTTTACTTTGTAGAAATGAATGTCTGCAAAATATACTGTATATGAATATTTAATTTTATTTTTATATATAAGAGAATCTTGAGTGACATTGCCTCTCAGCAGATGACAATAGAGGATGCTTAATTAAAGCATTTATCAGTCATGAAGGAATGATAAATGGAGACATTTAAAAAAAAACTTTTATATAAATCTCAGGAAAAATATATCTATTTTAGAAAATAAATATTAAGTCTAAAAGTACAGAAAGCTGCACCATCGCCTAGTAAAAAATACTCTTCATTAAAAAAAAATTAAAATATTTAAATAAAAAACCTCAAGAATTATACCTATTCAAAATAAGATTAATAGGGAAAGCAAGGGTGTTTCTAGCACCTCATGGCAATTACCACTTGCACTGCTGTTCACAAATACAACATATGCATTTTATTGTCTCTTGACTTGCACAAAATGTTTTCCATGAGTTTTGCCTGGACTCAGCCTGTGTGGCCTGTTTGCTTTGACCTTGATGGACCCAGTGGCAACATTTCAGCTGATGCCTACTTTTGCAGTCAGTGAGAAGTGGTAGCAGTCAGATCTTAAGTTCCAAAGTCTGTTTTGAAAGAAGATACCTGGAAGGATAAATCATTGTACGTTATGGAAACCGATCTGTGACAGAGAGCATAGCAATCTCTCGTTTGGAAATGGGAACTTCTGGAGGTAGTTTCAGGAGCTTCTGAAAGTAAATTGTTTTACTTCTTTTTTTAGCCTATTTAGCAATTGTATAGGAATATCTCAGCAAGAAGAGGAACAGTAGAAATGGAGATATTAAAGAGAACTAAAAAAGAGTAGGGTGTTCTATGTGTGTGTTATATTTAAATGCAATCAAAGCTTCTGTCTAGCTGAATGGTTCAAAATATCTGCGGATCAAAGGACAATTCTACTTTGTGTGTGGCATCCCAGAGCCAGGGAGGAGCAGAAGTGTTTCATGTCAGCTGAAAATCTTGCCCCTACTACCAGGAACCTTTCTCTAACACTTTGCCTTGTTCCTACAGGGTTCCTACAACTTTCTGCTAACTGAAGTCCTCAGATCTGTAATGTAGTCATAGATTACTATTTTCCATACCCTGTCTCCACTGAAATAAAAAAGCATAGCATCATCATTATTGCAAGAGACCTTTAAGATCATAAAGTCCAACCATCTATCCACTGCAACTGTAACCCCTAAACCGCATTACCCAGTGCCACATCCAGATTCTTTTTTAACACCTCCAGGGATGGTGACTTCAGCTCCTCCCTGGGCAACATATTCCAATGCCTAGGCACCCTAAAAGTGAATTTTTTTCTAATGTATAATCTGAATCCATTCTGTCTAAGATATGATTACTTCATAGAATGCATACATTCCTTATACTTGTTAACTTCCTTATTGAGAATAATTCCCCAAGTAAAGAATCTAGAGAAATCAAGTTCCTGTGGATTTTTGCCTCATGACCAAGTCCTATGGTGTTTACTGTGCTCTAAACTGCAACTGAAAATTCTCTATGTACGAAATTTATAGTTTCTTTGTTAGCTCCTCTCCTTTGATACACAAACCAGAAAAAATGCCTTTGCCTGTTTCAGAAATCTGAAATTTGAGAAATTGAGATCTTTTGAAAACTAACTCTTTTCTCTCAAATTAGACTTAAGTGTAGCAGTGATTTGAGAACAGAAAGATGCAGAAAGACTGATTTACATCTGAGTAGTGTGATAGAATGTTTTATATCCTGGCCTAGTTTTTATTTTCATGTACGTGTAAAATTCTTGCTGATTTCAAAACCTGGGAAATAGCCATGGGATTTAACTTCCTTATCCCCAGATTTGAATTTACTGCAGAAGATTAAATATAGCATTTCAATGCAAATACAGTAAAACATAGGAAAGTAGCTTTAATTTAATAAGCAAATTATTTTCTTATTAATTAAATGTGTATTGATTGCTGCAAGGGCAATTATTGCGTTTAGCAAGTAAGAGAGAGATTAATCTAGTTGCAATCTAAGTAATTTAGAATTGCATGGGCAAAACAAATACATAATTAGAAGGAACTGTACTTCTAGGAAGCTAAGGATGTTTTAATGAAAAATGTTCTGATTATATGAGTACTTACTATAGAATTCAGGGAATAACAGTTTTTAAAAACTGCTAGTTTACCGTCTCTCTGGAAAAGAGTATACAGAAGACATGAGAGTGGCACCAGCCTTGCTCATAGCTTAAGTGTGTATTAGAACTATTTAAGTTAAATTAATAAAACTCAGTTTCCTTACTTTCCTTACTTGCAGTGTGTTTCTTGTTAATGGTATATTCTGTAATTGCCTAAGTTAATGTTTTAGTCTAAATGAGACCCTCCCACCCCATGCTGTCAATCTACCCTGAGTCTCCTGTCAATCTGTCTTAAGCCCAATCTACCCTGAGTTTCCTGTCAATCTGTCTTAAACCCACCACATGCTTGGAATTCCACTTTGGAAATCCCCTAAACTTTGATGCTTGATTAGTCCATGTGACCAAACTTTCCCCCACTACTTCCCTCATTGAATGATAATTTTGTGAGCCCTCCCCAGGATATCTCTGATTAGCTGATGCTTTTTACCCTCCCTTAGAACCACCTCCCTATTTCAGCTGTTGCACGCTCACATTTGCTGTCTTTTCCCAAGATTCCCCAGAGCAATAAATCCTCTATTATCCCATGCAAAAGACCTCCCTCTCATCCTTGTCTCCTCAAAGTGCAGACTGACAGCTTTTTGGCCATAGAGCAAGTACTCTAGTGGCATCTCAGATCATCCTCTTCCTGGGGTGTGACCCACTCCTGGTGCAGGCTGAAGTGACAGAGCCAGATAAGCTCCCATGAGATGCAATACCAAAGGACAGAAATTCTGCTATATAAAAAGAACAAAACTTCTACATTTGCAGTAGATGGACAAAGAAGAAAATAATTAAAGAGCTGCCAGTAAAATATGGTGTTCCCTCTTGCAGTGTAGGGGCCATGTGGCAAAGGAAAGCACAGGAAGGCTGGGATCCAGTTTGCCAGAGGATCTGTGGGTGTGAGAAGGCAGAATAAAATGACCCACTGAGTAAATTTGTGGAACAAGGTCAAATGGCCCCTTATCCCCCTATGCACACAGAGACCGCTCATGAAAAGCCTTATGCTGTATTTCCTAAATGTTATTAAATAAAAATGGTTTCCCTGACAGGGCTGGATGATTTTTATACAGGGATTTTGGAGGAGATGGACCATAAATTTTAGAAATGCTGGGCAGTATTTTATAGCTCAGTAGGCCAAATGAGGATTGTGGGTCATTTTGAAGCCATTGCTAGCTAAACAAGCAAGCAATGCGTTTACCTCTGTTGTCATTAAAGGAAAAGGGACTGATGGGATGTGTCTCATAAGATACTTAGCAAAATCTGATGAAGCATTATATTTAGAGCAAAACAAAAACAATCAATCGAGGAGAAAGGATAAATTAATCCTGTGCTGCAAAACCACAAATGTCATTTAGTTCAGAAGACCTGTAGTTAAGCATTTAAACTTTTTCAGGTGTTCTCAGAACAGAACAGAATTATTATAAGAGGCAAATTTTATTTTCTTGGTAGAATTCAGCTCGTTTTCTGCCATCAGATGCAGTAGAAACAGAAATATAGATGTAAATAATAAGAAAAGAATTTTTAGAATATTTAAGCACATTAATTTTAAAAAATGCTTTTTCTCAGATACATGATATGAAGAAACAATGTATCTTTGAGAAAGATTAAATGTAATAGATAATATTTGGAAAATAATTTGCTGTGTCTGAATCTTGAGAAAATTTTCTTCAAGATTTCATTTTCAGTAGTGTTTTAAAGTTGGTATCAGTCCATAAAACTTTATGAAATATTTCACAGAAATTCCTTAGCCCTATTATTAGCTGTTACCAGAGACTGGAATAGTTCATGCCTCAAACGTTGATAAAAAGTTTTGCTCATTATAGCAAAAACTGCATAAAGAAGCTACAACCACAGAAACATCCTTAAAGAACTTTGGACTGTAAGTCAAACTGCAGAGGTTAGATAAAGAGAAACCTATTCTTCAGTCACCTCAGACTGGAGAAGAAACAAGGCTAAAGGAAAGGAATGAATCCACAAGAGAGCCAAAAGCAACAGAGACTCTTTCCTGTCTGGTTTGGGGTGGGGAAGAGCACAGCCCACATGGGACAGGTTTACAAAGACGACCCCCACCAGCTGAGGGTGAGGGGAGGAGGTTTTGGGTTCATGGCATAATCTCTGGTCAGAGGCAGTGAACACCCATCCTCCCTTACACAAACCAGTCCAGCTGTGGAACCCCCAACCCTGGGAAGGCCACATCCATGAGACATTCACGTGAGAGGCATCTGAGCGGGTGCCTTAATCCATCTAACACCCCCAAAGTACCCTCCAGAGCCTTGCACCACAGGACTGCACCTGATGCAACAAACCCAGAATCTCTTGTAAGAGACAATGGCAAACTCCACCCCCACCCAGGGAGGTGCCTGCATTTTCCTACCTGGCCTGAGTGTATATTAACCCATTGGATTCTGTGTTTTTTGGGGGGACCTTCACCACCAAGGAGACCAACTGGAGAGGATCAATGGAACACGGTTGGGATCCTTGGAGTGGTGATATTTTCCTTATTCTGTCTCTGGCAACCCCTTTCTGTCCCCCCTATTTTCTTTCTTTTCTCTCTCTCTCTCTCTCTCTCTCTCTCTCTCTCTCTCTCTCTCTCTCATATTTACTATCAAATAAAATCCATACTATTTACATTTGCATGTGGACACCTTAATTCAGGCAGATGCATTTTAAATATTAAATATTCCAGGTCATAGGCTTGCAGATTATTTTTTTTCCTCTTTCTCCCCATTCACAGCTTCAGTGCTGTGAGAGCAGGGGGCAATTAGTAGCCTTCCGCAGCAGCTCTTCCATCCACTGAAGACACAGACTGTGCATTACTGGCTTTTAGAGTGAGAAACTCAGTAGTGTCCCCTGACCTATCACTCGTGTGTCAGTAAAAGAAGCTGAAACAGCTGTTTCTCAGAGGACAGCAAATGTATCAAGAAAACTCTTTGTTGATATAGCCCCTGTACCTACACATGGCAAATAAAGGCTATTTTGGGTTGTCAAATATATAATAACTTGTGTGTAGAGATTTGTAAAAAGCAAAGTTTCTTCTGCACAACTTCAGTCTTTTCACTGTGTAGAGTTTAGGAAAAACTGGTGTTCTTTTAGGTCAAGGAGATGTGATATGCAAAGTTTTCACTTAGGACAAACTTTGTGAAGTATAGTAGGATGCTTCTGTTCTGACATACTTGCTGCTCTCCCTGTTTCCTTTAAATTTTTTCCCAGTTTCTCCTTTCTATTTGTTCTTTTTTGTTGTGCATTAAGCTAAAATTTTAAAATTACTCAAAATTTACATGCTTCTCCAGGTATGGGCAGAGAGTAATGGACTTGCCAACAAATGTTGTACATGTGGGTTCTTGCATTTGTGTACTTCAGAAGTCAAATCAAGAGGAGGAGCAGCAGGCCCTGCCTTTTAAATAGCTGTATTTTCATTTTTCTACTCATTACTGGGATACTCCTATTATAATTTAGACCTCAGGGCCATTTTCTTCCTTTATTGTTTAAATGCATTTCCTTCTAGATATCTCTGGTCAAGGTAACACCTGCACCAGGAAAGAGCAGCATTCAAAGGGTGAGAAACCCAGAAGCAAACCACTCAACATTCAAGATGTGTGTATTTGTAGAAAAATGGATGAGTAAGAGGGAATAGCTTGGCAAAGCACTGAATCCTAAATATACTGCAAAGTATTAACCTTAGCTAATGCACTAGTAACAATCAAATACTGAGTATTCATAATATATTTCATTAAAAGACAAGGAAGGGATCATGTGAGTGTCTGTTTTCTGGACAAATGTTTCAGTGATGGAAACAATATTTGAAATTTTGGGTATGTGTATGCATAACAGGTTTAAAGAAACTCCCTCTCAAACCTGACTGATCCTGTATAATATGGTAAAGTAATAAAAATGCATGTTGAATATCTGTCCATCTGCAAAAATCCAGAGGCAATTTCTGCATAATTTTAAAACAAAATCTCTTAAACCTGTTGCATAGAAGCAGTTTATTTGATTCATGAGTGGTATTACAAGCAAAAAGAGTTGAAAAATTAGAGATGGTGATATGTGCATTTTACAGTAGGAGTATTTTGTGAAGAGGTCAGAAACTGTTCTTTAGCATGTAGGTAGTCATCTTTTAGCTAATAATGACCAGGAGATGTATTTCCATTTCTAGTTTCCTGTAGGCAGAGTAGAATGCTATGAACCAAGGTCATTATATCATATACTACAGAATACAGATTACAGGAATTCAGCCTCATTCATCTGGGAATAATTATAAAGTAGCTATTGACAAATGTGAACACCTTAACTTTAAGAGAAAAAGTGAGATAAACTGTGTGTTGAGATAAAGACAGTTTAACAGGTAAAGCATGCGGGCAAAACAAAAACAAGGAATTTTATTCACCACTTCCTATGCACAGGCAGGCATTCAACCATCCCAGAAGAGCAGAACTCCTTCACATGTAGTGGTGACTTAGAAAGACAAAAGGCCATCGCTGCAAAACATGCCCCTCTTCCTCTCTACTCTTCAGTTTTATATGCTGAGCATCACACCATATGGAATGGGAGATCCCATGGGCCAGTAGGAGTTGCATGTTCTAGCTGTTCCCTCCCATTTCCTTGTATGCCCCGAGCCATCCTTGGGGTGGAGGGAGAGACAGAAAAGTCCTTGACTCCGCGTAAGTCCTGATCAGCAATAATGAAAACATCTCTTGTGTTATCAGGACTCTTTGGATCACAAATGCAAAACACAGACAGCAGCTACTTTGAAGAAAATTAACTTTATGCCAGTCAAAAACAGAACAGCAGCATAGATGCTTTTTGATCAAGTCCATCACTTTTCAAGATTTCCTTGAAAAAAGCATATTAAGATTAGGAAAGCTCTCTAAAGTAACAAAGACTGTCAATCCTGAAAGATTTCTCTGTTTGGGAGAACAGCTGAATACACAGAAATTTCAAGAACACATGGATGGTAGAATAAAGCTCAAAATATATGTCATGCTGAACAGTACATAACAGACCAATTCTAATCTGTTGGGCCCCACAGCCTGGGAGCCATAATAAGTGTATAGCTGCCAAGGAACAGTGAAAAGGCATAATGTCTGATAATGGTTTTGGATCTCCTGATTTAGAAATGGCTGGTGTTTCTGTTCTTGGGTGACTTATGATGCTTGTATCCCCAGTTGCCTTGTTTGTGTTACATATTAAGTTCTGCACCTTTCAGACTGGCTCTGAGAGCAAAGTGGGGAAAGAAGAAGCCACATTTGCGATCAGAAAGAGCCCTCACTGCCCCACATCCTGCTCCTGGACTGTGTTGTCTGCAGCATGGACAGACAGCAGGACAGAGCTCTCCTTTGCTTTTAGTTAGTTTTTAGCTAGCTGAGGCAGAGAAGTTCCTTGGACTGTTTTTCTTTTTTCTTTTTCCTTGGATCTGTTCAAACCTGCTCTGGACTGAGCACCCAGCCAAACCCCGGGAGCTCACGCCTGTGGCCCACCGGGGCCTGGGCCTCGGAACTTTCCAGTGCCGGAGGGACTGATAAGAACCTGAGTGAGCCGAGCTACACCACGTGAAAAGGACTTTTCCTGGATTTGCCATCTCATTGAACAGCAAGAGGTTTTATTGTTTAATATTATTCAATTTCTGTTAAACAAACAGTTTTTTCCACTTTTCTCCATGGAAATCCTTTCCCGAACCAGTTGGGGGACGGTCTGCTTGAATTTGCTTTCTGGAGGGACACATTCAGAGATTTTCTCCCAAATTTTCCCTAAACCAGGACAGTTGCTTATAATTTTCTCTGATATTATGGAGAGCATTTGCAGAATTCAATCCATGTCTCAAAAATTATACTTTGATGAACTTTATTTGAGCTCTCTTCTGTTCTTTTGGGTTTTTTTCCTCCCTTACTACAGCTATTCTAATTCTCTTGTTGAATGTAATATCATGAGGCTACAAACTGTAATGTGCAGTTAAAGCGTGTTCTGACTCACAGCGTTGAATTCTGTTTTTTGACCACCAGAAGTCAGTGTGCTGCTCTGGCACTTGTAGCTTTCAGGACTATAGGGCAGAAACACTGATGAACTGATAAATAAAATGGGAAAATCCTTCAAAGTGTGCAGAGGAGACAGAATTTTCATATTTTTAAAAATATGTTTAGATAAAGAGAAGCTCACAGCATTTCATTTTGACACAGAAATTCTGGATGCATTTGTTTGGGGTTGTTTGGTTTGTGGTTTTTAACAACGTGTTCAGCTGTACAGAATAATTTTGTATTGTAATCTTCTCAGAAAACAGTCTAGATAAGAAACAGAAAACATCAATATTTCATGTCTAGCCGTCACTGAATATTTGTGCACTGAATATTTGTCTAAAGGGTACAAATAGTGAACTTATGAAAAATATGAAAATACCTAGAAAGATGCTGTGGTAAGCAATGAAAAATATGTTACTTAAATAAAGAAATACATGAAGCAGAATAAAGCAAACAGAAAGAATTTTATATTTGTAACTGAATATAACTACAGTTCAAATAATATTAATGTTTTAGAAAATAAATGTGTAAAAGATACACTGTTAGTGAACTGTGTAGGATATAGAGTGTATCTACCTGTATTGTGCTCTAACAACATCATATATACACAGTAAAAGGAATTATCTAACACTGTATTCTAGGGTTTAATTTTAACTATTAGAGTGGAGGAGTAATTTTTATGTAGTCTTCAAAATGATTTGACAAAAATACAGCAGCTAGTCAACCTTTTGTCCCACAAATTACAAATAAAGTGTAAGAAACAAATGAGTTGTAATAGCAAATAAGGTCTATTGATTTCTATAATTAGGGTTCTCATTCCTGCAAAATAAAAAAAGTGGTGTTTTTGTTGGTTTTTTTCTCCGTTCTAGATGCTTTATAGAAATTGCTACTATTACACACATTATTTTAGGTGAAACTGTTCATTTTTTCAGATAACTTTCTACACTCTGAATGTGATCTGTAGTCTCTTTAGTTGACTGTATCAGCCACCAGAAGAGAAACCCAAATCATGGTGTACCACACCCTGCCACAGAGCCCATCACTATTAAAAGATCCCATGCAGGCTAGTATAGTTGTGGATGATGTCTTTTTAATGCTCTACATCTAGTCCATCACCAACTTTTAGAGTTGATTTTTTTTAAATTCAGTTATATTTTTTTAACAGAGCTATCTGCTGCTTTAATCTTTGCTTTTGACATGCAATATGAACAAGGAGAGTATTTGTGATATCTTCTGCCAGACAAGTAGTAAATAGATGTAGGTAGAAAATAGATGCTGACTGGATAGCCAATGCAGCTAACAGATGGTCTTGTAACATGTTCTTTTGAATCATTAAAAAAGAAAAATAGATGCACTTGAGCTTTTTTCTCTCAGCAGACAAGCTCTATGACAAACAATAGAATCCTGCTGGTTCCTTAGTCAATTGTAAAAATACATTGTGTGTCACTAGAAGACAAGGGGAAAGACAAATTTCCGAGGAAAAAGAGCCTGTAGGTGATATGTGCTCTCCTAGTGTAACTCAGAAAGTTACACTTAGTGTAACTGAGAAAGAGTGCTGAAAATCACAGACCATGATACACCTATATGATTGAAATGCTGTGTTACTGCTTTTTCTTTATCTGTTGTTTTTAAAACAGTGATTATTCCTAATCACAGCCTGCGCACAATTAATCATTGTCAGGTGACAGATGGCAAAAGAGTTTGAAAACAGATCTCTTTATATATCTTTTTTTAGGGGTATGCTCACATTTTCTACACTTTATTGCTTTTTCAGCACTCAAAAATAAAACTAATATAAATCCACAATCTTTTCTTTTTAAAACCTCAATCTCAACTGCTATTCATAGCCTATGGCATTAAAAGCTACCTATTGTGTAGCAAACAGGATGGTAGTATTTCTGAATCAACAAGAAAAGGAGCATATGAAAGCACCTGAAACCCAGTTTTCCCGTTCTATACTCAAGATGTGACCACCAAGAAATAGCCTTCTGCAAGTGTCCGATATACTGTGTTTTGGGAATGTTTGCTTTCCACTTTGCACAAGTGCCAGCAAGACCTTTGGTGACAAATTAGGTTTTTCATCTGTGTGCTGCTTCATAAAGTCTTTGCTAAATAAGCTTGTTCAGTTTTTAAATGTGCTCAGATGTGGGGTCAAGTTTGCCAAGACTCAATTTCTGTTATTTCTCAGTTAATTATTTAACTGTAGTTTAAGGAATGCAAAACTTAGGCTTTTACTTTTATATGCTTCTGTTTTAAATAGAAGAAGTAGGACTTCTCAAAACTTTTTAAGTATGAAGATGGCATCTAAGCTTTAGTAAACAGGACTTTTAATAAAATTCAAACAGATCCTAAGGAGCTGGTAAGGTTCAGTTGATCAAATAATCTATTTGTTAGATGATTTCTTTTCAGACTATTCTTTTCAGAATATTCTATTCTATTCTATTCTATTCTATTCTATTCTATTCTAATCTATTCTATTCTATTCTATTCTATTCTATTCTATTCTATTCTATTCTATTCTATTCTATTCTATTATATT
>NW_015379261.1:2466684-2486616 GCF_001522545.3 Parus major | reverse complement strand
ATATATTTATATTATAATATATTTTGTTCAGATTATTTCTTTCCAGACTCTGTTAGTGATCTTATCCATGTATCAGCATAAATGAAATGCACAGTGCAATGTCAGCATCGATTGGCAGACTTGGTGTGTGAAGCTATTATGGGCACACAGTGAATTTCCCTTTCAGAAACTGATTGGCATCTTTGCAGACATAAGCAGCTTGATGAGGGCTAATGTGAGAAGGGATGAGGTCCCAGCATCTGTCCTTGATGATATAGGTATATATCTATTGATTTTAAAATGGGAACAACAATGTCAGTGTGTTTTATGTGTGCTCTGTGTAGCAGGTAAGGTACCACATTCTCTAGGGGAGATGCAAGTCTCTTCCTCATTAGTCATTCATTTTCTACAAGTTTCTTACTTGGTTCTGGGAACAAATTCTGATAGTGAAATGCTTAGGAATGTAAATTCAAGAAACAAAATTTCAACTTCAAGCAGTAGCAACTTCAGAAGGTATTGGAGATTAATACTCAAAGCAGAGATATAAATATGAATAATTTTCTAGGAAAAGATGCAGATGATACAAAAATGAAAGCTGCATCCCAGTGTCAATTAGGTTTATTTTGTTTCCTTAAGAGAAGAAAAAATAAGTTATTTAAGTCACTAGTTCTGAAATTAAAATAATTGTATTTTTGTCTGAACAAAAATTGCCTCTTTTTCTGAAATTATTTTGTATCTGTTATGCATCTGCTAAAATAAACTTGATGTAAAATAACAATTTTAATTTTTGAAAATTATCGTTTTATAATAAATTGCTGTTTCTCTCATATTACAAACTGAGAAATTATAATTCTGTAGAAATTCTTAACTTCTCAGTAAATCAAAAAAATTAACTGGGCTTCTTTCACTTCCCCCACTTCCCAGTTTTCTTTATAGTAATAACAATTGCATTATAGTTATTAGTATATCATATACTTGTATCTCATATTCCCATTGTAAAAAAGAAAAAAAAGCCATGGTTTATATTTCAGAATAGATAAATCCCACTGGCATCATTATGCAGATATACTGCAAACACTCAGATTAGGCTTTAACAAGGCCTTTTAAAGTTTAACTGGTTTCTAAACAGTAATTCACCGTCCCAGCGTTACAGTCAGTATAGATGTGGGGTTTTTTTCCTATCACTACCTATGTCTTTATCCTGTTTTCTACATCTGTCTGGCACAGAAAGTATCAATGTATCAATTTATCAGTCAAGTATCTTTGACATAATAACTGCATTCTTCTAACACCATGAATTTCAGTAATTGTTTGAAGGAGCAAAACTGTACTAGTTAAGAATCCACAAAACAAATCCTCCAAAGCTACATTAGATTCAGCTCCACAGTCTTTGTCTGAAGTTTATCATTTCTCCTTCAAGTTAAAGCTATTTCTTGGGGAGTAGGGAGGGACAAAACCCAAAACAACATCTATATATGAAGATAATAAAAGCCTAAATTACTAATCAGGGAGGAGATACTCTTGAAGGAGTTATCAGTGAAGAATAAATACTGTGCAATAATAAGTGCACTAAAAAATAGCATTGTATAAGTTATTTAAGGAGAATGGAAAACCACTGCTAGATGGTTGATCAAAGAGATTAATAATTTTTGTATTTTTCCTAAATATGATGAAAGTAATGTTAACATTTACCCAAAACATTTTTTCTTTTAGTGCCAGTTTGAACTGAGTTCAGTACCTTATATGTTGTACAAAATATATGCCATTAACCTTTGTCACCTGCTAAAAAATCAAAATAATTTTTATACTTCTTTCAATCTCTGCCCAATAATAGTGCTGCCACAGAAGTTTGCATATTACAGGCTCAGATGCATTTCCGATGATTGACCCTAAAGAACTTTGCTCTGGGTGTATAATTTACCTAAGTTTCTACCATGGGTTTTATAAAAAACTGTAAGATCAATACTCAGATGACTCATTTTTCCAGAATTTCAGAATATTGTAACCTTTAAAGAAGCAGGGGCTCTAATGCTGTTTAAAAAATAAAAATTTTCTAATAATTCAGATATTTTATTCTTACAGTAAAGTAGTTTAAGTTATTGGGAGATATATTGGATACATTGACATATAGTGTGAGAAAATTGTGAAGAAAAAGAACATACCCAAGAGGCAACTCACTATTTGCTGGAAGTATCTAATGGGATAAATAAGACATTTCAGAGCATCTTGTACTATTCTAGATACATCTCAGTTATCTGAATGTCACGTTAGTGCCAAACTAAAATCTTAACCTCACTTTTACATAGCTCAATTTTGACATGGGCTTTACTACAAGTAAAAAAGTTGGAAAGAGGAAAGGCATCTAGTCTTGCCATAACTGGGTTTGGAGGAATTGTTTGGATTTGATTTTGACAATACCCATGAAATCCACCTTAACTCTTTCAGTTCTACCATCCCACACTGTCATCTTGGTGGAGTAAACAAACATTAGGTGGCTGGGATTCCTGTTGTATCTCTCAGAAAAAATTGTGGTAGAATAAGAGCAGCAGAGTACCCTGGGAGGTCCTGCAATTGCTCAATAATAATA
The DNA here is from genome assembly GCF_001522545.3 of Parus major. Classification (NCBI taxonomy): domain Eukaryota; kingdom Metazoa; phylum Chordata; class Aves; order Passeriformes; family Paridae; genus Parus; species Parus major. The sequence continues at coordinate 2,484,050 of NW_015379261.1, read as the reverse complement.
AAGATGGCACAAATTATTTTCAGCTTCAATTATTGTTTTTGTTGGCAGTCTGGGAGATTAATATTAGTTCTTTCAATTTTGTGTTTCACCCACATTTCTGCCTCTGTCTTTGAAATGCACTGGTGATTTTTAAAATGGGAAGCTATTACAATCCTATTTACCACCAGATTTTCTGCCAGTCTTGTAAAATGAGGTTCAAAGTCATATATGCAGAACTTCTTCAGGTACTCCCATAGAATCTATTAAATAGAGAGGTAAAAATCTCTTGTGAACCTTACAAAGGTTGATTCTGATTTCAGAATACATGTTACAATTCATGGAATTTACCCTCCAAGTAATTTCAGTTCTCCTCTATGAACACATAGACTTGTTTTCGGAAGTCAAAATATGCTCTTAAAATACCTTATTTTACTCCAAACCCACCCCTCAAAAAACCCACTTCCTAACATTCATGCTGAAATTGAACATATTAAACAAAAAAGTGCTAGAGTGCTAGAAAACTATACATTTATTTTCTTACAGGAAAAAACCCCATGATTATCTGCATGAAAATAAATATTATAATAGTCTTATGATAATTTTTTTCATTGCTTAACATCTGTCCACATTTTAGTCTTTCGCCTTAATCCATTAATTTTATTCTTGTTACATTCTTTTTTATTAAGAAGATGAGAGACTGCAATGACAGATTACTCACTGCTACATTGTCCATATCAGTAGAGTCCTTATCAGAGAGAGACAAAAATTATGCCTGTCCAAATGCTAAATAACATATCAAACCTGTGCTCCCAGTAAATGACTAAATGTATATTCAGTTTACAGTGCAAAATTTTTGTATCAGCTAAGGCAGAAGTCCCACAGATGACAGCTTAATTCACTATCTAACCCTAATTTATCCCTTGAGCACTGCCCATCCTACACAAAATGCAATTAAGTAATTTAAAAGTGTATCAAAATGCATATAGGCAGGAGGGGATACAGGGAACTAAAAATGCAAAATCAGTGTTAATTCTTGCATTTCTTCATTTTTTAGTCCTTGACTTTGCAGATTAATGATGTTTTAACAGAATTTTTACATCTAACATTCTATGTTTGTTTAAAAGTAAATTGAAAGCAACTCAGCTTGGCTGTTGGGGAGGACAGCACAGAGGCCCATGCAGGGCAATTGAGAGTGGTAAAGTCAACAGCCCAGACCATTTCCATTCTGCTAACAAGATTTATAAGCAGTAGAATTTGCAAATTGTCACCTTTCATGAAAATGAGTCACAAAATAAAGATATGGCAGGTATTTTCTTGTATTTCTAGTATTTGATGATAAGAAATTGCACTCTAATAGCTGTATTCCAGATTTTCTGTATATTGTCATTTCTTTCTCTTATTCTAGTTCTAGGTAGTCTAAACTCTGTGAGTCTACTCAAGTCCTGAATTCCTGTTCTGCTCCCTAACATCTAAGACTATTAATTTTATTAGTATTAATTGTATTAATAGTATTAATTAACTAAGGCTATTAATTTTAAAATTACTTTCCTCTGACCTCTAATATTTAAATCTGACCATAACGATGAATGTCAGGGGTGCAGTCCGACTCTGACTTCAAAAGGCTCTGACAGGGGTAGGACCAGACTCAATGGTATATGTGACAGTATATGAATATATAGACAAAGGCAGGAAGGTAATTCCTTCTTTGTTTACAAAAGTATTATAGTAAAGTAGAATTTTATGAATGTCTATCAGTATGGAATCTGTAATAAACATTGGAGACTGTGGTCAGATGGCTGAGATTTCAGAGGAGTTTCTAATCCAAGAAAAACACACCTACATGCACAGTTGTGGTACTGTTGGGAGCATCAGTACAGGACATGTCAGAGAGATTTGGGCATAAGGTGGGATATTTTTTATTCTTTTAAAAAAAAATCTGTAATTCTTGCATTTTTCATAACACTTGGTAAACCTACATGTATTAAAAAGAGAAAAGGTTTATATTTTATGTCCTTCTATGTGCATTTGAATTATTTTTCCACTTTTTAATTCTGCCTTTGAAGCACATTAACTGACCTGGCTGTCCGGTAAAATTATAGTTTAAATGAAAGCCCTGGTAATTTTTTCATGGATCCCTGCAGGCTTTCAGCTAGAACCGAATGTGCTCATAGCAAGGTGCAAGTGCTATGTAGTCCATCAGCACAGTTACATTGGGAGCTGGTTTTATTTTAAGTCATATTTTAAACAATTTGTTACACTTGATTTAGAATTTACTGAATCAATGTTTGTAATCAATATCAGAATTTTCTCTGTAAATAGTCTGTAACTTACTCAGGAGTATAATAAATGTCTGCATGAATAGCCTGAAATAATAGCCTGAAACTCCTAAAGGAAGAAACATGGCTTGACAGGATAACAGTAAGAGAAAATTGAATCTAATTGCAATAATTATGATGTCAACAAAATATTTTTAGATCTAGCCTTTCACTGAAGTAGTCCAAAATGTTGGAGGGAGGAAAGACAACAATTTTTGTTAAAATAATTATTGTTTTCCTGACCTATGTCTTGCTTTGTAGATTTTGAAGAATGTAATAGCCCTCAGGGGGGAAAGTGCTATTCTGAAAAAGTGTGAGTCTGAGGCCTGTAGAGATCTTGAAAGGACTGAAAGACAGATGCCTGTTTGTACATTTGACTGTAATGCTGTTTAAACGAAAATGCAATGTTTAAACGATCCCTGGTTGTCTTTTTGACATATTCTGATTGTAGTCAACTCTGCAGGGAGATTTAGCTGTCTCTCCTGTCACATGGAAGACTGGGAACTATACGAAAGTTAACTGAAGCCACAGATGAAATTTACTTCTACAATTACATGATAAGTTCTGTTCAAAAGAAAATATTGCATTCCATTTTCACTTTTGAAATTAAATTTCTATTTTGTTCCTGACATGCCAGGCTGTTCTGAAAACCTCCTAGCTGGAGGCTGCTATCAATGAGCTCAGGTGAAAAACACTGACCCCAGAAATGTTCAAAAGATTGGGCCACTAAGTATGTGAAAGTAAATATAATTCAAGAAGGATATTTAAAATGGCATGAATCCTAGAGGCTAAACTTTAGATTTCCAATAGATGTATGTGAGGAAGTTTTCATAATAGTGAGGATTATTCTGTTCTTTGCCCTAGTGAATATCCAGGACGCTTGCCTCCTTGCACAGGAGTACAAAGAGAGCAAAAAACTTTTATCTCTGCAGGTTGTAGTGGTGATGCCAGACTTTCAATGTGTTGTAATACCAAAAGTATCATCTACATTTCTTTTTTGTATGTTATATATTAGCTGTGTGTTAACTGGATGAAGAATTTTAATTTCTGCTGCTCAGTTGTGAACAAAGTGGACGAAAGATGACGTTTGGTGTTTTTAATGTCTGTTTTTAGACTAAAAATGAATGAATGGGACACCCATCTCAGAAAGCCCATTAGCTTTGTGGCCACCATTGTGGCCATTGTGGGAAAGTATCACTAAAACCTCGCTCTATTCTTGTGTTCTTACTCCAAGCAGCTCGTGCTAGTTGGGTGTGTACGTAAGAATTTTTATTTCCTTCTCAAGGTCACAGCAAAGATGTACATAGAACAATATGTACTTATATATCAAAAAGCATGGAAATTTAATTATATAGTGTTGGGGGTTAGGTGTCCTTTTTTGTTGTTGTTGTTGTTGTTGTTCTGGCTTGCCTGTGGAATTTTTACCCATTAGTTGCGAGGACTATAACCTAACTGTGGGTACTTGGTGGGTGCTTGAGAGAAGACAAAGTGTTCGGCCAGGCCCAGGGGGGGAGAGGGCAGGAAAAAAAGGAGGGTGGGGACAGTTTGGCAGGTTTCTTCAGCTTTGGAGAAGGACACGTTGTGCGCAGAGCTGTTGCGGTGGGCACAAGGGAATTTCGCCATCACCCAGCCGGAGCTGCTACTGCTTCTTCTCCTTCTCTTTGTTGATGGCCTCGCACCCCCTGTCCTGCCGGGATGTGTGGCACCACTGCCACGGAGCTGCTGATACACCTCAGCCACCAGCCCGGGATCTCTGCTCATCCCTGCTGTTCCAGCCGACTGTTCCTCAGAGCACTGCAGAAGCACCGGGACTGCCCGCCCGAGGGGGTTTGTGAAACAAAGCCTGTCCTCCATCCCTTCCCGTCTTGGCCGAGAAAGCTGTCACGGGGCCCCTGGTTCTGTTTTCTTGTTAATGCTGTAGTTATTGTTGTTTGTTTGCCTGGTTATACTAGTAAAGAACTGTTATTCCTATCCCCAGATCTCTGCCCAAAAGCTCCTTGATTTCAAAATTATAATAATTCGGAGGGTAGGGGGTCTACATTCTTTCATTCCAAGGGAGGCTCCTGCTCTCCCTAGCAGACACGTGTCTTCTAAAACCAAGATAGAAGTGTTTCTATCTTTCATCTTTTAAAGGAGTGTTTCTTTACAATTTTTTACATCATTATTTATTAATGAAAATATTGAGTTAATATTCCTGACAGTATTGTAGATAGGTATTTTTTTATCTCAAATATTCTAAAGTCACCAATATAGTTTAGAAGTTTATGTATCTTAGCTCAAGTTTTATATAAAATTTATTTCCTTCAGAGACTACATTTTAAACAGTGGCCATGATGACTGCATTGTCTGCCAAGGCAGAAAGAAACACTTTTTTAGTGAGGAAAGCAATGACTTATAAGAACAGCAAAGTGCAGGATGGAAGACCATTAGTAAACTCACAAAGAAATTTGGGCTGTGCGTCTCACCATTCAGAAAAATTGCATCAGTCACCATGTGATAAAAACAGGGCCAGGAGACCTTCTTCTCCTGTTTAAAAAGCCTTTATTAGGAATCAGCTTTGGGTGGGGGCCCGACGGGTCGCGCGCACACCGCCAGCGCTCCCTAAAGTGACTCAGAGGAGGAGGAATACGGCTCTGCCTACGGGGTGCAATGTAGGCCACGCCTATGGGGTGCAATGTAGGCTGAGCCAGGGCTCCGTCCTCGCGGGTACACCTGGAGTCCCCTTTTGGCTCGAAAGTCCAGGGGTGTCACCTCTAGCGAGTCTCTTTCCGGTCATGGTGAGGAAAGCGGAGTTGGAGGGTAGTGTCCCTTGGTCCCCACCTTCAGGCATCGCTCTCAGTTTCTTTATTCAGTGTTCCGATGCTCCGTAGATTGAGTTTTCTGTCCGAGGTGGTGTTTTTCAGCAGGCGATTTGCATAACTCCCAATCGCCATTTCGGGAGGTCCTCCTTCCCCGCCGCCGCTTCGGGAAGTCTCCGGTCGCCATGTTGGAAATCCCCTAACTTCAGTTGTTGTGCCGGGGCATCCCCGACCCCAGGCGCGGCAGGACAGGAGCAACGAGGGAACAGCCCGGCACCAGGTCAGAACTGGAACGCACCGGGTCAGAACTGGAACGCTTGGAACAGGAGCTGAAGGGGAAACACATGCAAAGACCCAGCCGGTGGCTCCAGCCGCCGGGGTGTCTTTGATCCTGGGCGCGGCCAGACCGGAGGAACGAGGGAACAGCTTGGCACCGGGTCAGAACTGGAACGCCTGGAACAGAGGCTGAACAGAACACTTGCAAAACCTGGTAGCTCTGGCCACCAGGGCACCCCCGGCCCCAGGCGCCCCCGGGCGCTGCCGGACAGGAGTAGCGGGGGGGGGGAAGCAGCTCGGCACGGGCTCCGAACCGGAACGCATGGAACAGAGGCTGTAGAGAACTGGAGAGAACCTTTGTACAACATGGACTGCAGGTGGGCTTATTTATATCACCATGCACATCCCTGTTACCTAATAATCCATGATCGATTAACCCCATCTAGCCTGTCTCGTTATGTATTTTTTGATTTGGGTTCTTTTCCCTTTGAACTGAAGATTGATGAGACGGGAGGCGAGTATTTCTCTCATTCGGTCTCAGTTGTTTATTTTTTCTTATCAGCATTACAAGGTACAAGGAGCTATGTGCACTATGATAGTAAAGGGGTAAAATGGCTAACAAAGATCTTCTTCAAGGTCTTTTATATGTCCATTTACCCAATTAACAGATGCCAACTAAGTTATTTTTATTAGTGACCCAATGACCCAACACCTTTGTGCTGCACTGCGGCATTTTCTACCCAATCACCTACTACTACCCAAAAACCCCTAGGAAAGAACATGAAGAAGAAAGAAGAAGGACAAGAGACAACACCCTAAATCCTCCATCTTGTCCCCTGCTCTCTAAACTACCTTAAACTCTAAACCTCAACCTATTCACCCAGTGATTCAAGAAACTTTCTAATCTACACATTTACACTTTTCTTATTTAACTTTAGCATTTTTTCTCATGAATTTGCCCATGAATTTCATATTATATGAAATTCAGTGTTTCTTTGAATTCTAGAACTAAGTATTAAAAACAAGGGCATACACACTGTATCTCAGACTCCAACACTAGCCTACCATTGTCAACATTTGACTCAACATTTTGTGTTTTTATACAGCAGAAATTTGAGGCATAAAAAAAAATCACTTTCAAAGTGATTCATGTTAGCCAAGATTGTTGGGTGATAATTTTTTTAATGCAAAGAGGTTGAGCTGACTGTAAGCTGGGATTTTTCTGCATTAATTATAAGGCAGGTTAAATAGGGTCTGTTTTAGAATGGGTATTGTCCTTCTTAGAAAGCAGAGAGCTCTCAATTTTGACTGTAAATGAAAGGAACTTGTATTTGCCAATTAAATCAAGCAGCTGTTTCACAGACAATAATGCCAATAGCTACCAACTAAACTCCAAGCTTTTACTCTAGATTGTTTAATGAACTGCTTTTAATACATAGTAAATGCTAACCTCTGTATCTCATTTTACTGAGCAACAAGGAGGGATTTTTAAAGACATCTCGCTCCAAAATTCTATAGCATTGTAGGACTTTCTGTGCTAATGAAGCACAGGAATTTGAGACTCTTTCTTACACTATTGTCCTGGGGTGACTTTATGATACTGGTATCCCCAATCGTCTGGTTTATGTTATATATTAAGTTTTGCACCTTTAAGACTGGCTCTGAGAGCAAGAGAGGGGGAAGAAGAAGCGCACAGTTTGTGTTAAGGAAAAACATCACTCCCACACATCCCGCTCCTGGACTGTGGTGTCTGCAGCACGGACAGACAGCGGGACAGAGCTTCTCTCTGGCTTTTAGTTAGTTTTAGCTAGCTGAGGCAGAAGAGTTCCCTAGACCTTTGTTTTTTTCCCAATTTTCTTGGATCTGTGCAAGCCTGCTCTGGACTGAGCACCCAGCCAAACCCCAGGAGCTCACGCCTGTGGCCCACCGGGGCCTGGGCCTCGGCACTTTCCAGCGCCAGAGGGACTGATAAGAACATGAGCGAGACGAGCTACACCACATGAAAAGGACTTTTTCTTCCTAGATTTGCCATCCCATTGAACAGCGAGAGGTTTTATTATTTAATATTACTCAATTTCTGTTAAATAAACAGCTTTCTCCACTTCTCTCCAAGGAATTTTTTTTTTTTCCTTTTCCCGGACCAGTTGGTGGGGAGGGGGCATTTCCCTGGGGAAATCCCCATTTGGAGTTTTCCTTCCTAATTTGCTCTAAACTAGGACAACTATTTAGAAGAATCCTGGAGAGAATGGTGTTATCAATATTGTTTTTGACAATGCATGACAAAATTGCCATGTTCTGATGCTATACAGTGACTGTAATTTTTTTCTCTTAAGGAGATATTTTAGGCATGCCATACAACCTTGCTGCTTTTATTCTTCACTTTAAACTGCACAATACTGATGATAAAGTCAAAATGCATCTTGCATTGGGCATGCCAATGTATGCAGCAGTCCTGTGTGACAAATGAAGAAAGTAATTTAAAACAATGCATGGATTTCAGCAAGAAACATTCAAAACTCAGGAATGCTATCTTGAATATGTATTTTTTTCTGCATGCAAGGCATAGTCTCTGGTATTTGTTTTCATCAGAAGGCCTTCTCTGTAGAGAATATTTTATATATTAATAAAGGCCTGTCTGCACAAACCAGCCTTTGGAATAAGTTGTGATATTAAAGGCTAAAGTCCTTGAAACTTTCATGCAGAAGAGAGAATAAAGCAAAATAATATCCTTGTGTTCAGGAGAAAAAATGTAAACCTGTGTGTGTTAGCCAATAGTAACTTGCTTAGCCCGCAGACCCTGTAAAACCCTATATAAGTGTGCTAAAGTTAGAAATAAACGGCTTTCACTTTTACTTCTGTGAAGGGTTGTGGATAGCTGGCAGTCTTTCAATACTTCTCTACATCTCTCAGCTCTTCTCTGAGCATAAGCATAAGTAAAAAAGGCATCAAAGCTATCTAGCACTATAACTGGTTCAGAGAGAAATTGTGAGCTGGTAAAACTGTATACTGGGAGAACATCCTCAGTCCATTCCTTGTGAATGCCATGTTAAAACATCTTTATTGACCCTTCCTGCTTTCTGCAAACACTGTCATATCAACCTAAGCTGCAATTAGTCTTGCTTGCTATATTTCTATGACAAAATTTTGCTTTAACCATAGAGAATCTAGAAGTAAATGGCATTTATTTTTTTCTCAATTTAAAATCTCAAACTATTAAACAACAGAGAGAAAAATTAAAAGCTTTCATTTTTTTTTTTCTTGTTATCTGCATCTTGGACATCCATTAAATGCAGCAGAAGATGAAAAATTTAAATATTTCTTAGAAACTGCCTAATTTTCTGTCCTTATTTCCAGCTTACATCTGTTACTAAAAGGAGAGAAAACAAAAACAAGACACAAGAAAGGAAGAAGGAAGAATTGAGGAATTTTCAAAGACCTGTTGCAATCAGCAATCTCTGTGTTTTTTCTGTTACTATTTTATAAGTAAAACAAACCAGAAAAATCACATTTATAAGCCAGGGAGTGGTGGTTGTGGGGAAACAGCCATGAACCAAACACACAGAAACCAGAGATGCAAATTTCTGACTACAGATGGCTGTTTTTCTTAATTATATGGATAACAGTTTAGTAATACCTAATTGGTCATGCTTGACAAGTAATAGCGGTTTTTCCAAGACAAACAAATGTTCACATTTTTCATACTTAATCAGGGAGTTTATGTGCAAAAATGACCAAATGTATCATCTATTCTAAGCCTCCTATGTTATTTTGTAATAAACCACCATCTGTACTTTCTTTTACAGAATCTGCGTGTGTGACCACAGAATTTAATTATATTGCAGATGGGTTTGAGGAAGAAACTAGATTTTTTTATAAATTTTAATTTTTTATATTTAAATAAACTACAAAAGCTCACTTCATTAATTTAGAAATGTTCCCAAAGCAAGTTTATTTTGCTTTTAGCTGACAGGTAATGCCTTGAACACCCAATAACTGCTCTCTTTCTTTCCTGTGTCTTCCAAACTCATAGTCATTTCTCATTAAGTGAATTCAGCTTGTGAAAGTGTGTATTTCTTTCTGTGCTGTGTATTACATATAGGCTGTTTATTTTCTGAGTCATTTAACTTTTAGTAAATAAGTTTGTCCATTAGATATTAGTTTATTTATATTCTGAGAGCTTGTAAATTTATAAGTTTTATTTTCTAATTACTTGTCTCAACTTTGCAGATTTTGTTCTAGTGAGTAAATATGGCTGAAATAACTATTCTTTACTAACTTTTTTTGGTGTGCAGTTCTTTCACATCAATAGTATTTCTGAATTTTGTGTGTGACTAATACAAGTAATGCAAGTAAGGTTATTTATTTTTAAATAAATAAATAATGAGAAAGTTTTAATAATTAATTCAATAATTACACATATTGCAAATAAATAAATAATTTTAATATTCTTACACAATTTAAAACATTTTGTCATCATGCTACCAAGATGGGGCTGTGCCAGGAGGGAGGGCTGCAGCAGAGGCGTTTGTGACACAGTGGTGTTCCGCCTGCCCAAAGGTCAAATGTGGTCCTTCTCCCTTCCTCCTCAGAAGGGCTTCAGCCATGTCTCCAAGCCATGGGCATGCACCATGTAATACTCTGATTCTACCTATGTGCAGATTAAGAGCATCTAGGTAGGAAGGTTGTTAGGGATACTTAATGCAATTCAATATCAGACCTTTACAATATATTTCAGTAATTTCTCCATTTAGAAAAGGTCTTGGCTATCTCAAAGAAAATAATCTGACAAACATCTTCTCTTGCCCCACCTTCCTATTATGCCTACTTTAATTCCATTAAAAATAGAATATTACCAGTGAAACTGGGAGGACATGTAGCTCTCAGCTATTCTGAAAAAACATGAAGTTACCTGAAGGCCACTTAAAATCATTCTCTACCCATTTTTTCTAGCTGTGGTGGGTTGCCTGGCTGGATTCCAGGCACCCATCAAAGCCAATGTCCTGCTCCCTCTGCAACTAGATAGAGGAGAGAAAAGATAACAAAGGGGTCAGAAAAGGACCAAGAGAGACCACTGTCTACTGTCATGGGAAAAACACTCAATTTGGGGAAATTAATTGAATTTATTACCAATCAAAATGCAAACACAATAATGAGAAGTAAAATAAATCTTAAAAAAAACTTTCTCCCAACCCTGTCCTACTTCCAAACTCTACCTCCTTTCTCCATCATGGGGTCCCTCCCACAGGAGAGTGTTCTGTATGCGCTTCTCCAGCATGAGTCCATCCCACAGGCTACAGATTTTCACAACCTTCTTCAACTCATCCCCCTTTCCATGGGGTGCAGTCCTTCTGCAGACACAGCCTGCTCCAGTGTGGGTCCTCCACATGGTCACCAATTCTTCTAGGGGACATTCTCTAATGTGGGCTCCTCTCTCCAGGGCTCTGCAGGACACTGTCAGAAACTCAGAAACTTTTTCCACCATGGGCTTCCTATTGGTCCACAGCCTCCTCTGAGGCATCCACCTGCTCCAGTCTGGGTCTCCTCCACAGACTGAAGTTTGATCTCTGCATCCCTGTGGATCTCCATGGTCAGCAGAGATACAGCTGCTTCACCATGGGCTGCACCAGGGACTGCAGGGCAAGCTCTGCTCCTGTACCTGGAGCACCTCCTCTACTTCCTTCTCCACTAACCTCGGTGTCTGCAGAGTTGTTTCTTTCACATATTCTCACCCCACTCTTCTCTGGTCTCAATTACAGCTGTGCAATAACTGTTTTTTCCCCCTTATACATGTTATCACAGAGGCATTATCACTATTTCTGACTGGCTCAGCCTTTACCAGTAGAGGTACCATCTTGGAGATGCCAGGGATTGGCTCTGTTAGACATGGAGGAAGCTTCCAACAGCTTCTCACAGAAGTCATCCCTGTAGCCCCACTGCTACCAAAATCTGGTTATGTAAATCCAATGCATTACCCTTTTTTCCTGACTCCTCTTCCCTTTAAGAGTTTCCATCTAAGTTGTGCTCTTTAAGTTGCTTTGAACATGCTGCACTCCAGAACAATTTTACCACCTACTCTTCCTGCTTTCAGGAAGAGTAGATAATTAACAGGGTTAGATGTTAACAAGATTCCATGTGATTAAAATTTGTGGTGAGCAGAGAGTCCCAAATGGGACAAGTCCTGAATGGTCTTGACAATGTAATTTTTCTCCCCTGTCATGAGATAATTTAAGCTGATTCAGATAGTGTGAAAAGGCAAAATCACAGTGGAAAAGTATTTAAATATATTATAAGATTTGGGGCAGCTTTCAGTTCAGACAATCAGTACAGGGTACTGCAAGAGCATCTGCTTGTGCATCTGATCTCTTACAGACTTCCTATTTTACTAATTGGGGCTATGATGAAAAGATGAACACTGTCATTCACAAAATACTTAAGATAGATGAAGATTTTTCATTCTGTGCTGGTTGTAGGTTTTACTTTTCTTAATCTTTTTCCCCTTCTTCCTCTGGTTGATTACTAGTTAGCTGTTAGAACTGGGTTAGGTTAGATGACTATTCACTATGTATTTCAACACTTTTGCTTCCAATCTCAGTTTGGATCAGGGAGTATATATGTGCAAAATGGAAATTGGCTGACAAAAGGTAGGTCTTTTGATTTTCTTGTTTTCCTGAAAGTTTTTAGGGTTCAGTTTGGATTTGTTTCAAGTTATGGGCTAGGATTTGTGTTTATTTTTATTGCATGAAAATTTTATTGCATTTTTCTTGTTGATGTATGAATAAAAATAAAATGTGGAATGGGATATTATAAGAAAATATGCAACAATATAAACACAGTATATATAAAATTAAACATATACCAAAAATTTAAAGCGAATACTTTTGTCCTTATACTGGGCAAAAACCTTGTCAAATTTTAATATATATTTGCACTTATCTTTTATAATGTGAAGTTCAGTATTTCCCAAATAAAAGCAAAAAGCAGTAAATAAATAGTAGCATAACAGGAAAATAAAAAAGCAGATAGTTAAAAATCTGATACAGGTTATATGCCATATGCATATCAAAAGGTTGGTTCATACGTTGTCTGATTAAATTAAGAGAATTTATCTTTTCTTCACACTTAAGTTGGATTTCAAATTTACAACCATAATTTCAAGTTTTCATTGTATTCCATTGGTAACTTTAAAGAGGTTTAAACGATTTTATCTTATAATTTTAAATCTTTGTGCATAGGCACACTGTTTCCAAGTGGATTAAAACCATTGAGCATCAATTAGATAGTTATCAAAACTTGAAACACAGAGGAAAATACCAGAGGAGAAAGCAGAAGCACTGTTGTGCTAACATACACTAGAAAAGCTTGAACATGATCATCTTGATAAAGATTGGACAGATAACTTGAATTGTTGGAAAGCATGAGGCTTAATAAGTAAAGGAAATAAGTGTGATTAATATCTGTCATGGTTTGGAGAGGTGAATTATGTTTAACACATTTGTTAGGATTTTTTATGATCTTGTCTCAACACAAATATTGATGGTAACTTCTGCAAACCATTTGAGATTTATGGTACTCTTCCATGAGATTTTGATCAAAAATTACCACAATAAAATAAATATAAACCTACCTTAAGTTCATTCAGCATAGGGATTTTAACAGGAAATCTTCCTCCAAGAATGTGTTTCCAGTTAGATCCTTTGATCTAACTTTATCCTATTCTTAGCCCCATTATATGCACCTTCCACAATGATTTAAGAATATAAATATATAATTAATTACAGGTAATGTTTATTCATCACACTGAAATTGATGGCATGATGAATAAAATTAAGTATGTACCAGCTGAACTATATTATTTGGTAATATAGATACAATTAGACAATATGATTGTAGTGGTTTAGATTCACCAATTTCAGTTTCTCAACCAACATACTAAATAGTGTGGTGGGTTTAGAGCTGGCTAAAATTACTAGTGCATTTACTCATTTTTTGCTGCGATATATGGATTAGAAGAAGGGCAAAACAGGCTTAAAACTTAAAAAGTATAAGGAAACTTTATTAACAGGACTACAAGAATAGGAAACATCAGACTAAAACCTCCAGAACACCTCTCCCTGCCCAACCACTTTCCTTTCCCAGCTGACAAGGTAGAGACAAAACCTGGGATGTTAAAGCAGTACCAACTATACAATAGTATTTTATCACTTCTACTAGGGAGAGGAATTTTCTCTTACCATGCCATGGAGGCTTTTCTACATGAAACACTTCTCCCGTGGCTCTTCATTTTTATGAATAGCAGCTTTTTGGGAAAAGTTTTGCCATCATGAAATTCCTCCCATTTTCATAGCCCTCCTAGAGGTGTGTCCATGAACCATGAACTTATGGGGTATTATTTTAATGCTGAGTTGTTCAAAGGCAAATATTCTCTTCATCTGTCTCTGTGATCATCTCTGGGAACAGAGGTTTTCTTCTCCCCTCCCTGGGGGCAAAGAGTCTTTATCACTCTCATCTCTCTCTCTCTCTCTGTTCAGGCTTCTCATGGGATCACATCTGCTCCAACATCTGCTTGACTTCATCAATGGATGCCTCTGCTCACATCTACAGTTTGAATACTTCATCCCACCATACTCTCTCATGAATTTAAGGGGATATTTTAGTATATCATTGTCTATCTTCATGGCCTTATCAAAAGAATATTTCAGCCCCATTAGGCATTTCTTCATTTTCCTTCTATCTAAGGATTTTCTTCTATCTTCTGTTTAAGGCCTGACTCTTTCTTTACTGACCTTGGTGTTTTCATATTGTGTTTTTACGTGTCGTCACTCTTTTCCTCCCTGGAGAGAGGGACAGGGTCTGAAGGGCTCATCTGTGTAATGGAAGGGTTAATATCTCGCCCAGTGGCCACAGCAGTCACAGTGTTGGATTTCAGGTAATGCTGGGCCCCTCCCTCTGCCTGGCAGCCGCTGCAGGGGGCCAGTCCTGGCTTGGCCTGGAGCTGTTGGTGCGGGCTGGGGGAGTTTAGTGTCAGCAAGATGTCAGCAGCTGTGACCCAGCCCAGCTTGGGGGGGCCCACAGCCTCCATCCCCGGCCCTGCAGCTACCGGGGCCTGGCCTGGCCTCTCCCTGGCCACACAGGCTGTGGGGTAACAGGGCCGGAGCCACCAGGGTTCTGCTACTTTCTGAGGCCGGAAGCAAAGAGACAGAGTTCCCAAGCTAGATGTTTTTAAAATTTTGATCTCACAGAGGCAGATCTAATTTCTAAATGGTGCAAAATGTTGTCAGTTCTCAGAACTAGCCAGCTATTGGCTTGTTCTAGACACAGAGGAAGCTCCCAGCAGCTTCTCTCAGAGAAATCACTTCCTTGGGTGGTTTCTTAATTCTTCCCCAAATACCAATCAATGCAAAACAAGCACAATGATCAAAACCCAAGTATCTTAAAAAAAAATTATAAGCGCTCATTTTTGTGTATAGGGCTAGTTATAAAAGTAAGTGAGATAAGATATTTTGTATTTATGTATATTTGTGTATGTGAGTAATCATCTTATATATTTAATGAAATAAGATATAGTTAACCCTGACAGCCTTTAGGAGTACAAAGAGGGGCTTGTCATGTGGAAAAAAAGAGATAAAGATATTTTATTGTACATGACAGATAAGAAAATTACTAAAGGGTTCATGAAGGACCAACATCTGCAGTCTTGAAATGAGATTGCAAAATTAAAAAGAGAATTATGGGAGAAACCTTTAAAGTCTGGCGAGAAAAAGAAAATGGTCTTAATGCTTTTGTTCAGATCTGTTTATTATTTCAAAGGGTTATATTTAGCCTTGATCAACAAATACATATATTGACATCCTTTTGGGTGGAAATTTCTTGGAGAAGTTTCTGACAATCAAGGGATGGAAGGCACAGTAATGAAAGACTTAGCAAGGTCTGGATAATTTACTTTTTGGGAGATGACACTAGCTACATTAAAAGCAGAAATCAACAATTATTTATCCACAGTAAGAAAGACTAGTCCAGAAGAAACCAGAATTTTGTTGGAACTTTTTAAACGCTTCAGGACCTAGATTATTTCTAAAATATAGTCTCAAAGTAAAATAGAAATTGTCATTTATCTAGAAAATGTTGTGTAATGCACCTGAGTGATGTTAAGATTTTCAGGTCCTGATTGATTTTTATTCTGATAGTAAAATAAACACCACAAAACCCCATCATGCAATTTTGTGAAAACATTATATAAGAAGAAGATACATTCAGAAGGTAAAAATGATATAATAGGCTTCTGTTTTTCTCATGAACTTTGAAAAACAATGAAAGAAGTACCTTAGAAGCATAAAGTACAATATCAGAACCAAAATTGTACTGAGAACAAAAACCCTTCAGTCCATAAGTCTGGAAAGGAAGTAAGAATGGCATGCTCTAGGTTAGTAGTAAATTATATTTTGCAATGAGCAAGTGTTTTGGAACTTGAAAGGTATTTTGCTTCCTTGAAGGGTTCTCTTAATTTTCAGCTTGTTGTTTGATAAAGCTATTTATACAAAAAGTCTTTGGTACTTACATATCCTGGCATTTTGATTTGACAGAAATAAATAACAACTGAAGTTTTTAAAATGGAAAATTGCTTGAGACAAGTAATATAAAAAATGCATTCACAGACTTACATTTTTTCCATCAATGCTTGTCCCTGGTAGTCTTAGAGAATAAAGAACAAGATCCTATTTGGAGCCCCTCAGAGGAGCAGTATGTAGTTCCACAGCATAGAAGGGTAGTGCAAGATGAGGCTGCCAACTCTACAGCAGCAGACCAAAGCCCATATACTTGTCTCTTAGACACTCCTGAAGTGATTTGAATTGACAGGAAATCAATCAGGGTTAAATCTCCCTGATTTCATAAGTGAAATTCAACTAATTCAACACATCATCTTCCTTAAAAAAAAAAACAAAAACGGAAAAGATATTGTACTTGCATTAGCTGTACCCTGAAACTGGGAAAAGTCCCTATAAAATGCAGGTGATTTTCTTCATGGAGCTTTGTCCAACAGTTGTTGACTGTTTGAGTGCCACTCACTAAAAGAAGTGAGTCGGTACACCATTGAATTTAAGCAGTCTTTCACAGTTTTTCATCATTTCATGAATGAAAAGAGCAGCAATCACTGCCTTTGTTTTGATCTATTAATACTGGCCTCACTGTTACACCTATTACTGTTCATGTTGCTATTCCCTTTATTTATTATTTATTTATTGTGAAACATTTTAATTTATCTGCAGAATCAGAAGCTTCACAGATGGCAATGACTCCCAAACCAGCCCTGTGGTCAGAGCAAAGATCTGCAAGAAGACCTCTCTACCCTAACCTATTCCAGCTTCACTACAAAGCTAGAAGCCCCTGCCTTCAGCAGTCAAGGATTCTCAGCAGTTTTTCATTGTGCTTTCTGAATAAGGAACTTAGTAGAGGATCCCAACTCTAGACTTCTTTCAATGGGTCATCCCTCCTGCTCTCACACTAGAGGATATAAAATTCAGTGAGTACTGATTACATGGTAGCACCATGGATCTCATGCACAGTAGCTGATGCTTCTTATATTTATCTGTGAAAAATTAATGATATGAAAACTTGCACATTATCTCTGTTTTTAGTGTTGCCATATTATGTTTCTGATTTTCCTTACTCTATCATAAATTATTCTACATTAAAATGTCTTTATATTTCATATATATCTTAAATATCAACTTTTCCTGCTATTGGTGTTAATTTTATACTCCCAACTGTTTATTCATGATCAGAGGTTTTCCTGTGCTTGTTAAATGCTGCACACAGTGTACTGTGAGATCATGCCTAAAATTTTCTCCCATTTTTTGAATGTTGCCATCATACAAGCTGAGAGATGTCATGAGTTCAGGAAAAATTCTTATTTCTTTAGAGACTAAATAATTAAGGATTAGATATCCATGGTGGATTTTTAATGCCTCATTGTCCTGGGGTGGCTTTATGATACTGGTAT
>NW_015379261.1:2430240-2460444 GCF_001522545.3 Parus major | reverse complement strand
CAACAAGAGGTTTTATTATTTAATATTATTCAATTTTCTGTTAAATAAACAGCTTTTTCCACTTCTCTCCAAGGAATTTTTTTCTTCCTTTCCCGGACCAGTTGGTGGGGAGGGGCATTTCCCTGGGGAAATCCCCATTTGGAATTTTCCTCCCTAATTTGCCCTAAGCTAGGACACTCATATATATATTGTCATTGAAATTTCCCTGACTGCACTGGAGCCCACTCCTGATATGTTAGCCCACTCATATCAGCCCACTGATAGCCCACTCAGGTGGATATGTTCCCACTAATGGAAGCATGACTGGCTACTGCCAATGATAGAGATATTTTCCTGTGGCTGTTCAGTCTGAACAAACACGATTTATAAGAATTTGGGAGGAAAGTGTTTCTTAGCTTGAGTATTTTTAGAGTGGAATTCTGTTGCTTAGGCAAAGGTGAGCAGTGAGTGACATCGTAGGTGCCCTGGGGTGCTCAAGACATCCATGTCAGTCTGGCCAAAGTATCACAGGGCTGACAAGCATCCTTAAGCAGGATACAATAGACCCCAAGTGGAATGCACTCTATGATACCAAAATCAACCACAAATATTTCCTGGCTTCATATAAAATATATAGGTTGGTTTAAAAATTTTTATCCTATGCTCTGTGGTTTTTTTCCTACATCTTTTCCATTTTCATAAGGTCTCTATTTCTCTGTGCATAAAATTAAAGTCTTGAGTTTCACAAAAAATCAAAGCACCAAAGCCAACAAACTCTGGGCTTCTCCCAGCCCTACATAGGATGTTCAAGATTCCATAAATTTCAGAATCAAAGAAAATATATCATGAAAGACATTTTCCTTTGAAAACCACAGAAGAATATGCTATTAGGTCTGAAGTTTTAGCTATTATGAACCTCTAGGTTTTTACAAGTCAACAGATGGCTACCAATACTTCGTTTTTTTCAAAAAACCTGAATATAATTTCTTTTTGCAGGATTTCCATTACTATGCACAAGTCTTTCTTCTATGAGCATTTTGGTCTTGTTAAAAGCCTAGCAGGTGATACTATAAAAGCTGCTCACAGATGATTTTAACACAGTTTTTTATCCTGTTCTACTTTTTAGAGCAAATATTTTAAAGAGAACTTGTCTTGTACCAAAAGTTGTCCTTCATGAACTTTCAAATCTTGTTAAAAATTAAGTTCTGAATTCTCCTAATCAGAAAGTATGTGCTGTCTTATATATTTTTTACTTAATATAAAGGAAAATGAATGAATCAGGCACAGTCTGGACTAGGCATTGTTTTGATGATATTTCATACATCATTTTGTACTTTCATATATCACTTTGTACTTTCCAATATTATTTGTTCCTTCAAACATATTTTGTGCATTTTGGCAAGTAAAGGTTCAGGGTCATTCTGAAATTCTACTTTTTGATTCTGCATAGCATGGAATTTATATAGTGAGTATTTCTGTCTCACTAATTGCAGTCATTTATTTTCAACATTTCTGTCTTGTAAAGCCTGGCTCAAATTTATTTCCAAGAGATAAAACGAAAGTTAGAAATATATTTTGATGTAGCATATCTGCATAAGATGGGAGCTGAATGTGTGCCTGTATTTTAAATCTCTGAATGCCTTCTTAATAAGGTAATTTGACAAGGTTTGTTTCTTGCTAATGGCTTGTGCCAGCCTAGCACAATGTGTCCTGGTCTTTGGCTTGATTATGAAGGTGCTTCTGCAATACAAATATGTGATAATAAAAGATACTCATCCTGCTGAACTTAACCTGTAACATCCCATAATGTAACATCTTTAGCAACAAGGCCAAGCTCTTCAGCATTAAGTCAGTTCTTCCTCTCATTTGAACCTTCTTAAAATTCCACATGCAGGTTGCCAGCTAAGTCATTACAAGGACATATCCCAGAGTTTTAGTCATTTGAATCAAAGCAAGGAAAGAAGTGAAAGATTGATACTTGATGTATTTTTATTTACTAATCTTTTTAGTGCATTTAATTTATGTCAGATAAATCACTTGAATTCTTTTCAAAGACCAAGTGAGTGAAATGTCATAGCATTAAGCATAAGAATCCATTTTTTTGCTAAAGGTCTTGTCCCTTGGTACATGCCTGTAGAACGTTCTTGGGGAAGAGCACACATTACAGAGTTTCGTTATGTGATTTTTATAACGTTCCAATCTTGTTTTTATCTGGATTCATTTTACACAAATGATGATTAGCTCTTTTATTTAAAACAAAGATTGCTGAGATTAGCAGCTGAAAAAGAAGCATCTGTATCTATGCAGCTGAAAATGTAATTGTTTTTTTCCAGTCATCAAGATTGAAGTCACCAGGTGGTGCTATTACATAGCATTGCAAGACCTTCTTACGAAATTTCTTTGTTTTTTGTTTTTTGTTTTGTTTTGTCTTTTTTTTGGTTTTTTTGTGGTTTGTTTTTGGTTTGTTTTTTTTTTTTCCCAGGAAATGTCGAATAACACCTCTGCCTTACAGTTGTGAGAGGCTAAAGGGCACATTGTGACTTTTATGTTGGGAGTAGAAAGATTTTGTGGGAGGTGGGAGTGGTTGCCTAAAGTTGTTGTTTTCCTCTAAAACAGGAGAGATTGCATTCTGACTGTGGTGGACATAGTTCCTGGTCTGAAATAATACATAACTTATGTGACATGGAACTTATTTTTTTGCCCCTTGAAACATAAAAAAACCCAACAAATAAAGCTTGAAAGTACATCAAAAATTAAGTTAGGAATTAAAAACAGACATCAGGAGGGATAACTATGCTATTGTTTGCATTGAGAATATTATTATGACTTTGAGGGAGTGTTATCTCTTCAAGAAAAAGTCTTCATGATTAGTTTCCGTCTTCATTGGATGAAATTAGAGACAATAAACATTAGAGTAACTATTAAATGAGGTGACATTGATTTAGATTTTTATCAGCAGAACCAGTGGAAATCCTATAAATGTAAGTTGAAAAAAATCAAAAGGAGAAAGGTAAATAGTCATTACCTGCCAGTATGTGTGGTGGCATAATAGTGATAAAGAAAAATTCCTAAATGGGAAGGTAGCCATCTGGAGTTTAAGAGAATAATGATTCAATATGCTTCCAAAGATTCAGCAATTTTAATATAGAAAGTCTTGTTAGAGACTGAGACACTTTTATTACCCTATACATGGAGCGATGGTTTGCTTATCTCACCTCATTAGCATTTTAAGTAATAGGAAAGACAGTTGTGTAAAGAGAATCTGACAAGGGGAGGAGGGGAAAAGTCTTCCTGGTAGCTATTGATATTTATTTATATAGTTCATGTAGGCATGTGTATCTATTTTTTTCCAGGATAGGCTTAAGTTTTGAAATGACTCCTGACAATAGTTTTCTTCCTTTGATGGTTTAACTAACCCATGATGTCTTTACAAATTGAATGTAATCACTTTTAACAATATCCAGAATTAGTGGTGTAGTTGCATGGTGATCAATATATAATAATATATTATATATAATAATACAATCAATAATATCCCCCTTTTCTGCAAGTTTTCAAGTATTTTTTCTAGCGGCAGTGACTTTGGCAGGACAGAGAGAAACAGCTTACTAATATAAAGTCCTTTACTGGATATCTAAAAAACAACTGAAATATCATTCAGTTAATCTTTAGAACAAACATTTATATATGCTTGAAATATAATTTCAAAATGCCTCAGAATTATTCTAAGTATGTAACAATTTTCTACATCAGAAAGAATAGGAACATATATATTTTCTACTTTTCAGAATGGTGTTTTTGTGCTCTTTTTACTAAATAGTTGTGATAAAGCTCCATCGTTAATACAATTTAGGAAACAGGTATGTTGGATGGACTGGGATACTGGTCCAAGTAAAAGCTGTTGCTGAGAGAAATCACTTTTATTTTTTTTAATTTTTCTGACCTAATAAACAATTTATCATATAAATAATAGTAAATAGAATTGGTAATTGCTATCTTTAACAATTTAATATTGTCTTTCATGTGTACAGTGTTGAAGAAAATAATTCATGGATTGTATTTCTGTGTTACGCTAGATAACTCACTAAAATGCATTTTTAATAGCTCATTAATCTCTTGATACTCTATTATTCTCCATTAGAGTAATATCATATAATAAAACAATAGAAAAACACAGACTATTTTAGAGGCAGAAATCAGTAAGAGGCCATGTAAAAAAAAAAAAATTCAGTGAGATCAAATCCTCAGCTTTTTTCTTTTTTCTCTCCTCCAGTTTCTTCTGCCTGAGCATTTCTTGCTATTCATTGAATTTCTATACTGCCTTCCATTCTGCTCTACTTCATTAATATGAAGAACTTCAAAACAGGCTCATGGGTGCAATTCTCAAAGCTTTATAGAAGATATAAGAAGCCCAGTAACATTGCTGAGTAACATTTATTTAACACTGAAATTTACTGTGCTGTTATTCTGCTAATATTGTTTGACCTTTTCTATTTCCATCCCTGCATTTAGATCATGAAAACTGAATCAGGTCTTTAGATCCTTGAGAATGTTTCTGTTTTAATGATTAAGTCATTAGTTTATTTTAAAAACTAACATATCACTAGTTTTTGAAATGCTGTATTTTTTTTTAACTTTATGCTTGAGTTATATGGTGCAACACTTTTTTCTAAACCTTGATAATGTGTGACTCTGAAATCATATTCTACAAGGATTTTAATAAGGAGGAGGTTGGCAAAGGGAGAGTGTATCCCAACAAAAAGGAATGCCTGCTGAATAGTAGAACTGTTCTGTTTATACATGTACTGTTTGAACACAGAAAATGTGAATTATTATAAATCCCCTTTACTTTTTTTCTTTATTTTAATCTCTAGATAAATACAAACTTCAAGCTGTCACAAATATGTTTTTCAGCCTAAGAACATTTGGGAAACTTTTTCTGTTGGGAGGCACATCAAATCATTGGGTTTGAGAAAGTAAGGTTAAATATTAGAAGTCTTTTATAGAATAACTTGTGAGTCACTTGCAATTTCTCCCTACGCTAAGAGAACAAGCTAGGACTTGAGCTGACTTTTGAGCTTAAGGCACAACTAGAAAATATCCCTTCTAGAGACACCTAGAAGAAAGGAGGTGTTCCCTGAAAGAGGGATTTGGAAGATCTGCTTTTTCACTCTTGATATGCAAGATTTCCTCCTGAAGTGAGTGCAAGTTGTAAGTGTGTATAGAGTGAAAAAACAATAGCAACGTTAAAAGAATATCCAACTGAAAAACAATGAAAATTTGGGAAGCAGCGAAGGCAATAAGACCAGAGGCTAATGCCGTGGAAATTAAAATATATTTATGTGTAACCCCTATAGGAAGTAAGTAAACTTTACATGTGGTGAATTTTAATTTCTCTAGTATATTAATTCTGTTCTCATTGTGAAAGAATTCCTGCTTTTTGCTGTATCCCAAAACAGATTTTACTTTGTTCTTGAAAAATTCCCTCTCAATATTTTAAAAATTATTTTTAGAACAAATTCTCCTTCACCTGACTCAGCAATTTGTAATGAAAATTTTTCCAAAGTCACTTTATAATTTTTTAGGAGTCTAATCCTGAAAAGGATATCCAAATAGAAATAAATTAGTACCATCCATGATTATTTTCTACTTCTAAAGAATTTACTTTCTCTAATTATAGCTACAGCTACTATTAAGAGACATTTTCAGGAAATCAGAAATAGGCTAGTAGGACATGTAGAGTGTCTAGATGAAGAACGAAGATAATAAATTCAGATTAATACTGTTGGTAAAATCCCTAAATATACAAAGATGTTTGCTTTTCCATTTAGATGACATATACAGAAAGTAAGTGTCTTTCCACATATCAACCCAGAGTAGTTTTAATACACATTCCCTGGACCATGATGGCTGTCCTGTAATTTCCATTCTTTTTTAGAATTTGTGATAGCCCAAATGAATCTCCCAGCTCCTGAGTCTCCTCCTTGCAACTGAATCCTGCTTCTGGAATGAGCCAGCTCACTTTCCTGAGACTTCTCACCTGCTGTAGTTCACATTTACAAAATGAGGGTCTCAGACAGAAGCTGAACCCAAAATTCTCAGAAATTCTCTTTCCTTATCAGTGTCCTCTCTCTTAAAAGCTGCAGAGATGAGCTGGTCTAGTTTGTAAGAGGAATGGGGTGGGGGAAAAGTATTTTGAACCATGTTTTCTTAACATATAAGTGGGAATTGGAGTGTATATGCACAACTGCATTTAGCAATACATTTTAACACAACCTAACATGTTAATGTCATTTAAATCTGAAAATGTTCTAATAGAATTTTAGCTTATAAGGACTCTGAATTACATCTCTGCAACTGTAATTTTATGTATGTTTTTAATCTTAATAGCTTTAAAATGAACACCTCCCTGATTATAAACTACGACACCTTTATGCATGTCTTTGGATTAAATAAGGTGATGTGGAGTTTTTTTTTGCAGTAGGAATGACACATTTTCTGAAAGAATAAAATAACTTTTTAACTTTATAATCTCAGGTTATAAAATAAGGTAGGATTTCCTTTTCTAGCATTGAGGGACACCAGCTCTGCATACATTTATTAGTATTGCTGATTGTTTATCAAGGCTAGACTTTTCTGAGAATAGCAAGAGATGGGAGTATCAGCTATGAAGTTAATCTCTGTTGAGATAATAACATCATTTAATTAGTCATATAAATACAGTTAGAAGAATATTCAATAACTGTTTTATATTAATAGAAAAAGAAAAGGTACTACTTGCTTATTGAATCACAATTTTATTCAGTATTAATTTCAGTTACGTAGAAAAAGGATGTTTAAAAAGAAACAGAAAAGAAAGGAAGAGTTCCCCATAGATTTAGCCTGAACTACTAAATAATAGATATTAGGCAATAGATACAATCTAAGAAAGTTAATTGATAATGGCTCACATTTATCAGCAGAAAAAGCACAACTAATTTCATAAGCATTAGAATCATATTACTAAGATATAAAGCTGTATACAGTAACATTTCTGAGCTAGGTAAAAAAATACTAAATAATAAATATTAAACTAAAAGAGAACCATAAAAAATGAGGTCTTTAGAGTAGTTATGATAACAAAGCAGATGGCAGAAAACAATGTGCATGTTAGTAAACACCAATCAATTTATGTTCTTGATTCTACTTTCAAGGACATCACATCAAGAGCATCTCACAGAATAAACAGCAGTCCCCTGAAAGTAGCCCTTTTCCTGGAGGGAACTGATATCTAAACCAGCAGAAATACTTGTGAAAAATAAAATAATTTACCATACAAGCCAAAATTGGGCAAGGAGAAAAACTCAGTGATGACATTAGAAAATTAGTCAAATACCATAGTCCTAAATCTAGAAGGAGGTTTATGGGATGCTTCATCAGACTTATCCAGATAATTAGTAATTCAGGACCCAGTCTGAAGTATCTGTAGGAAAATTGTTTAGGGGTCAGACACTCCTGTAAATTTATGCATAACATATTAAATTAAATAGCTGTAATACAAGTTTTTGTTTGAAATGTTTTATTAGAATAAATATCTAGTTGCTATTCTTTCTTTTAAGCATATTTGAAATATGAAGATCTTTGAAATGTGAAGATCTTCAGAGAAATAAAGCCTTTTTCTCTTTTTTTCACCAAGTAGGGTGGTCTGTGTACTGAAGCACACAATCTGTTTCCTTGTTCTCTTAAGTAAATCATAATATGATGGGTGAAACAGCAGGTCTTCAATTCATAATTGCCATAGTGAAAATAATTCGTCATCTGAGCACAACTTCTACTAGGGAGCTCAAACTACTTACTGCATTTCTTATTGCATTTTGAAGAAAAACCTAAGGAAATATATAGATGCCTTTGTCTCACTTCTGACCATTTCCTTTGATTTTTATTAATGTTGATAAATTTGTACATCACATTTTTCAGAATTATTTGGTAGCCTTAAAAACAAGTTTCAGCTGACTTCTTCAGCTGGAAAGAGGAACTAAGTTTTATCTCCTTCAGACCTACTTTCACTCTGACTTTCATGAAAAAGATTTTTGGGGTATCATTTGACTGTAGAGACAAGATCAATTTATTAGGGTATTATATGGGTGTGGTTTTCTGAAGAGACCTTATAGCACTCTTCAGTGTTCTCAGGGACTACAAGAGGGCTGGAGAGGGAGAGAGGCATGTAGTGACAGGGAGAGGGGACATGGCATAGAAATTACAGAGGGCAGATTTACATCAGATATTAGGAAGAAATTTTTTACTAGGAGGGTAGTGAGGCCCTGGCACAGGTTTCCTAGAGAATTGTGGATACCTGTCAAGATCCGATTACTAAGGTTCTTAGAAATTCCTCTGCCCAAATTAAGGTGCAAACAAGACCATATGACAATAGTATGGGTTTTATTTGATAGTAAATATGAGAGAGAGAGAGAGAGAGAGAGAGAGAATGAAATAAAAAATGGGTGGGGGGACAGAAAGGGGTTGCCAGAGACAGAATAAGGAAGATATCACCACTCTGTGGATCCCAACAATGTTCTATTGATCCTCTCCAGTTGGTCTCCTTGGTGGTGAAGGTCCCCCCAAAAAACACAGAATCCAATGGGTTAATATACGAGTAGGCCAGGTAGGAAAATGCAGGCACCTCCCTGGGTGGGGGTGGAGTTTGCCATTGTCTCTTACAACAGATTCTGGGTTTGTTGCATCAGGTGCAGTCCTGTGGTGCAAGGCCTCAGGAATGACTCTGGGGGTCACTTCTGGGGTGTTTGATGGATTAAGGCACCCGCTCAGCTGCCTCTCACGTGAATGTCCCGTGGATGTGGCCTTGGGGGTTCCATAGCCAGTTTGGGTAAGGGAAGATGGGTTTACTGTCCCTGAGCAGAGGTTACAACACACTGAAATTTCCTCCCATCACCTCGGCTCGGGGGGAGATCTGTGCAAACCTGCTCCCAGCATATGGGTCTGTGGGCTATGGCCTCCCCCACCCCAAAGCAAGCCTGAGATGATTCTTAGCAGGGCAGATGGGTTTGGCTCACACTCTTCTCCTTGTTTACTTGTTTGTTTCAGGTGATTGAAGAATGGGTTTTCCCTTTATCTAATCTCAGCAGTTTGACTTTCAGTCCTAAGTCCCAGTCAGATATTTTCAGGGAGGCTTCTTTGGTTGTAGCTTCTTTATACAGTTTTTGTTAAAACGAACTAAACTTTATATCAATGTTTGAGGCATGAACTATTGCAGTCTCTGACAATGCCCCATCCCTGGGAGAGTTCAAGGCTGGGCTGGATGGGGCTCTGAGCAGCCTGGTCTGCTGGAAGGTATCCCTGCCCATGGCAGAAGAGTTGGAACAAGATGATCTTTAGGGTCACTTACAAATTCCAAGCTATTCTGTGCTTCTGTATACATGGCAGTTTAGAAAGGAAACAGAGAGGAAAGGATTGTCTTTCTGCCTTGAAGAATTTCAGCATTCATCTGTACTCACAAGACTGAGATTGAGCCATCTTCTCTTGAATTACTGTAAACTAATAGAGTAGGGCCATCTAATCAGTATACAAGTCTAGATTCAAACACTTTTCTTTCAATAAATGGTGAAAAGGATCTTGAGAATGGGGATAGATTGCAGAAAAAGCTTTCCACTAAGGCATTCAAAAGTTATACCTAACCTCAAATATCAATTTATTACTTTAATGTGCGTATGGGAATTAACTGGTTTTGATTTCAAGACTGCTGTCTGGTTTACTCAGAACATGGGCAGGATGTGTTCATGTCTGCATGCCAGCCTCTATATATCCATACTGGATATCTTGAGATTGGTATCCCATGTCATTTTTGACAAGTGTAGCTTTTCTGCACCATTAGTGAGCTTGCTGAATCAGTACTGCAAGAGCACTCCTAGGATCAATGGTATGGCATTAATCCTTCGCAGAGGCCAGTTTCTAGAGCCAAGAACACAGAGATGTCTTGTTTAAATCTTTATTTTGAATCTCTAAGCAAGATTTACCTAGAGCAAGACTCTATACCTGCATCATGACTGGGTGTGAATGTCACCACATATATTTGATTTCAGCTCATAGCGTGAAGGTATACACTGGAAGAACTGACTTCCACTTTATAGTTCCTAAGGGATGTGAAGCATTAAATGCTCTCAACAAGCTGCATGAGTCTTTGAAGTGCTCAATAACTTCTGTATTATGCCATTAATATTAACTCCACAGGGATAGATTAGTCATTCAGAACCAGTTAAGATTTTGGGTACTATGCATTTGTTTTGTTTTAGGAAATATTTACTTATACTTTTCTATCAAATATAAATACATAAAAAAATAAAATAAGAGAGATATAACTTTTGGATCTTGTGGTCATAGATACTTTATATAAAGTAATTATTGTCTGTTAATTCTCATTTATATTGGCTGGTTTTCAGGATAATTTGTATTTTATACTGCTCTTATTCCATTAGGAATTACTTTGATGATAACATTTAAAATAGAATCAGCAAACTCAAAAACGCATACTGATATAAACTGGGTTGAATTTAATTAGAACTGTATAAGCTAAAAATACCTATATTGATACGTGCATGCATTGAGATATGCTATTGAGCTAAAGGTCACTGTCTTTTAATGTGTTTCAGTCATTTACCTCTCTTGAAGTTCCACTAAGATACAAATACTGAGAAAAGTATTATAATTAAATTATAATTCTGCTTATCATTAAAGCAGAAATCAAGAAAGAGAATACATCTTTTATATTTGAAGTAATTTATATGGTTTCATCAATGAGATATTGTATAAGGCACATCTGTAAAAGTGAAAATTACCTCACAGGATAACAAGGTACCAAAAATAAAAAAAACAAAAGAAAGAAAAAAAAAGGCAAAACAAGCTACATTTACAAAATCTGAGCAACATCTTAATTCAGGATTTTCTTGTGGTTTATTTTATGTGTTATTTAATCGGAGAAAAAAAATAATATATTATTGCAGAACAATCTCCTGAACTTAAACTAGTTTTGCTAATGTAAGTAGATTTTCTCATATGTGTACCAACTTTCTATTTCTCTTCCTAAAATTAAATTAGTGTGGAAACTTTCTGAACAATATAATATTATACATAAAACTTCTTTCTATATATGTGAGACTTCCTTATTAAGACAGTATCTTAAATTTTTTTGATGATTCTAGACCTCTCAATCTGCAATGTCGCAATTTATTGTGTTTCACTAAAGCAGGGACACTCAGCATATTTTAAATAGTTTCCTATGAAACAGTTCAAGAAATTTGGCCTCCATTCTCATCATAGCTTTTTTGGAGCTGTGTTTGAGAACTTTGTAAATGTCTCCATTTGGGATGCAGTGAACTTTTATTTGCATCATTATCAATAAGTCATCTCTAGCTACATTTTTTAAAGGTGAGATATTAACTCACCTTTATGAGTTAGATTATTATGAATTATGAATTATTATATTATTATGAATTAGTTATTATTATTATCTAATACCTGTTTTACATAGCAAAATGAAACAGAACTGTTGTCTGGGGCCAGACAATGAAAACTCTTCGTCAAAACCAGTAAATATATCAGGAAAATTTTCACTTAAAAATATTTTCCTTAGATAAAAATTCCAAAAGCTAATTTCAAAGCTATGCAAGTATTTTTACTCAGTGGTGTTTTTTCAACCATTTTGTTTTTAATTGACTTTATGCTAATGTATATTTGATAGCTTATTGTCCAAATTTAGGTATTCAATATGTTCCTTTATGTATTTGAATATAAAACATTTATTATATTATAGAAAGTACAAGTGAATTTTAACTTATGTTATTGCTATGCTGAATTAAATATGCTTCTTCGCACACTTATAAATTATCTTTTTTTTTTCTCAAGAATATCAAACTTTCACTTTTGTGATTTTTGCTTTTTCTTTTAATACCAGAATTTTCTGGGGAGCAGGAATTTCTGCTACTCTTTATTGTTGTGGTTAAAGAATGGTATTCCCCAATTTATTGTTTCCTCTGAAACACTCCAAACCACTTGTCGCTCACTCAATTCTGCATATTTTATTCCAGAAGGGGCATTTTTGCTGTTGTTCAGCCCTAGAAAAATGTTGACAAATAAACCACATTCATGTGTTTCATCTTTAAATTTTAAGAATTCAGAGTGCGGAGAACTTTCTCTATAACTATACTTGAGGCTGTGTACATACATAAAAGGGTTGTTTATAAGTTACAAATAAGGAGTGGCAGTTTCTCTTTCTGACAGAATTCATCACAAGTTTGGAAATAATGATTAAACAAGATTCAGCAAATACTACTGGCAGAAAAAAAAAATAATATTGCCTACAAATTTAATTAAAGAAACTCTTGTAAGATACTCAAATGTAGCATCTCTGTAAAAATTCCATAGCTAATGCAGGCACTTATTTATTTTATCATGATTTGTGAACAGCTCCTGTGAAAAATCTCAGGGACAGGTGGTGGAGTGTGACTCAGGTAGTGTAGTATCACTTTCTCCAACTTGGTGGGTGATTTATTCACAGAAATCAACTTAACAATGTGCTTGTATAACATTTGCCTGGAGACTTCACTTTGTTGATAGTTTTTGGCAGTATTATCTCTGAAAGAACAATAGCAGATGATTGGCAAGGAAAAAAAAAAAAAGCCAGTGTATAATTTCTTGTAGAGGAAATGGCTCTTATTGAATGTATTTTTATTTGATGCACTATTACCCAAATGTAAAATAACTATTTTAAAAGTTTGTACTGTGTCTCTTCTTAGGTCATTGTGGCTAAGAAAAGTGTTTTTCTTTTCCTTTGGGGTTTTGGTGGGTTTTTTTTGTTTGTTTGTGTGTTTGTTTTGTTTGTTTTGTTTTGTTTTCTTTGTTGGTTTATTTTTTCTTTCATCATTTCTCATGATTTCTGTTATTATATTGAGCTACTTGCTCTTTGTTCAAAGCCTGTTGCTTCAACTGCAATATTTTTTTTCTTTCATTCCCTGTAAACAAGATCCTTTCTGGTTGATTTTTCTGTTGCTGTATTCCATTTTACTGGGAAAAGAACAGCTGTGTATAAATTTACTAGCCTTCAGCAAATTTTGGAGGGTTTAATGAAATATATGATGTTGGAAAGAGAAAATAAAAGGGAAAATCTCTGATTTTATATCAGTTAACAAATTTCCTTGGCTTTTCCCAGATGCTCAATGAATGACTATGTAGAGATGCAAATTTACATAAATCTGAGGGACAATTAGAGAAAAAAAGGATGCCTCATATTTTTATTGCATTCCCTTACTTACATGAGTAAGACATTGGAAATGTAAACCCTACATTTATTCAGCTATCCATGGGGGAGGGGAAAACCCTTGTGTGCAAATAAGCAAGAGAAATAATCTTTTGTAGCCGTGAAGATATGAAAATCTATATAAAGGCAATTGAGACAGCAAATTGATGCAGAGTTCTTGGGTCAAGTCTGTGACTATAGAAACTGCTTAGAGAAAATTAAAATTGTGGCCTTGAGTTATTATAATAAAGACCTCCATTAGTACTCCTGGATAATTAAAAAAAATAATCTCACCCTTTTCACCATTAATTTTTTGTGTGTGTGAATGAAAGAATTGCCTTAACATAAAAATTCCCTTTATATTCACTTATACACCAAGTACAGTTAACAAACTCTTATCCTTTACAGCCTGTTTCATGATGATACAGACTTTGGGGATTTACAGAAGTCAGGAAAATATTTAAACAAGTTTAGTTTTAAAAAGTAAAAATATATGGATAAACTAAAAGCCACCAAACTGCACCCTCAAAACAAAGTGGAGTCAGCTAAAATATATTCATTTATCGGTCTGGTTTTGGTAGGCAGACTAATAAAGCATATTAAAGCATATAACAATAAAAAAGTTTTTTTTCTTGCTTCCAAAATGCACATACTGATTTCTTACAGGAAAGAGCAAAAAATATTTTACTTCACAAGTTATCTAGAAATCTATTCTTGCAGAATGATTTTTAATATTACAATTTTACTACATTTATTTTTGTTAAAAGACCAAAGGAGAAAGAGCTTTTCTCTCTTAACAGGAAGAAGAAGCTGACACGATAAGATGAGAACCTAATAGAAGGTTCTCTTCCCATTTGACAATAAATATTAGCACTATTTTTTTTTTTTAATATGGATATATTAACAACCTATGTAAGTTTTAATTATCTTTGACAACAATAAACATTCATATCAAATGAGAAAATCTTTTGTACTTAAAGCAAAATAAAATTAAAATCTGAACTAGGACTCTTTCTAGATTTCATTCTAGAACAACTTGCAATTTATCTCTTAACACAAAAATTTCTCCTGACTTAGCTTAAATAAAAACCAACTGATCTATCCAATTTAATAAGTTCATAAGCTGGAAATTATACGTGTGTATATTTAGACAAATTCTTAACAAAAAAAATCAAGTTTTCATGAAAAATGGTATTTGATCTGAAGGCCCATTCCCTGTAGAGTTAGGGAATAAACAAATTGTCTTCCATCATGATTTCCCTACTCCTCATGGGGAAAAGATTATCCTGAACCACCAGCCCTGCACTGCCTACCCATGGAACAGGGCTCCTTTCCTCTTCTCCCCACTGAGTTCCAGAGGCTTGGGCACTACCACAATTGCCTTTAGGACAATTACTTGAAAAAGTGCCTGATATTTCAGACTTTTGAGTTCCTTCTGTCCTATACATTCTCTGGAACAAGCTCTTAACATCTGTTCAAGAAAAGATTTCTAAGTCATCAGTAACAATTTTCTGAGAAGATATTCAGGGATGAGACAGAAAATTGCTAAAGAAATTGCTCTGCTTTCAACAAGGCTCAAATATTGGGTGGAAACCAAAATGTGGTCTAGGTAATTCTCATTCTTGCATTTACAGAACACTATTCTTGAATTAAGGAATGTAAATTTAGCAGTAGGGTAACTTGGCATTTTCTTTCTATAAAGTTTAACACCAATTTTTTCCCTGATGTGATGCTTTTGATCAATCAGTGAAGGAGAATATTTTCCCCTTGGAACTGGAAAATAATTCTGACAAGTTTTCTTATTTGTAATTTCCAATGAGGCATCCTTTTTGATTATAATAAAATTCATTGAAATTCAAAGGTACTTATGAAGAAATTGAATTTTAAATATTTGGATACTTTAGGTACTTTATAACTTGAGTTTTCATACCATGGGAGACAACCGAGCATGTATGTATCTCATAGCTGAAATGCAATCTTTTAGAAGAAAAAAATGTGGTTGGAGAAGTAGTGAAGGCAGACACCATTCTATAATATCTCTTTTGTTTTGGTGAAGACTTCAATAATTTATTTCATTCATCATCCTCTTCAGGCTTTTGACTGAAATGCTGATTCGTTGGAGCTAAAAACTCTCAGTGAGGTCAAAGATTTCAGATTAATAAGAAATATACAGACAGATTCCAAGTTGGATTGGTCTCTTCTAAGTCACATAATGTGTTTTCTTAAACTGTTCTGTTTTATTTTCATTCCTTGAAAGCTAGAGGGCAACATTGTTTCAAAAGACAGGGCAAAAGCACATCACTAACTGCAAGAAGTTTTGTGCTAATAAAAGTCTTTGTTCTGAGACTAACTGAGTTAAGATACTTGCTTAAGACGTGATTCTACGAGGTCCACTTAATAGGGCATTTTTAAACTTGTCTTTTCATGTCCAGTGACTGATATGGATTTATGATGATTGTTGATTGGATAATGCACAGAAATATTCATGATGGAAGATGTGTTCTCTGGCCAGTGATAAGGAGAAAGTTAATTTAGCAGATAGTATTATTTAGGGAAAAGCTTTTTGGTAGCGCAAGTGTAGGACAACCCACCAACCAACTCACTGGAGACATCAAGACGTGATCATAATTAGGTGAGAGCTGCTTTTTCTTTTATAAAGGCCATGTTTAGCTGAAAATGCAGCAGCTTCAGAGTTCACTTAAGCTGGTATCATGCGGTTTACTGCCTGACCTGCATGTGTTTACTATAGTTCTGAATCTGGCCAATTTTCTTTGGAGAAAATTATCTGGTGTATAGTAATTAATTAATGTTTCCTTTTGATGGATTAAGTAACTCTCTTCTTGTTTTACTCAAAAGTGTGATTTTTTATTTTTTTTTTAATAGATGGTTATAAAAGCTATTTTATGGAGCTATATAAAGTTTTTTTTGTTTCATGAGCTTGGCGAAATGTCCCATCTCCAGGTAACCAAAACATTCAAAAAGATTTAATAAAACTTCCAAGTAAAAAACTTCCAAGTAAATAAATTACAGCATCCAGCAATAAATTCTACTCTTGTGCATTTGGCATCCAAACACAGAGTAGCAGCTCAGTTGAATCACTACTCCATGAAAAGTGAGCTCATAATCTGTATGGCTGGATGATCATGCTCCACTTGGAAAGGAAATAAACACTTAAAAAATCAATTCTCTAACAGATTCTCGCAAGAAAAAAACTGAGGTTGCAGAAGTGATCCTTATGAAAGTGCTTTTCAAGAAAAGTGTTTGGAAATATTGACTTGAGGTCCAAATAAATCTGCCTATTTTATTTTATTTTATTTTAGATATCTGGTTCTAAATGAAATTATTCAAATACATTAAATACTCTATTTTCAGCATAACAATTTATTGTAATGAAATAAATTCTTAGGAATTTTTCTTAGAAAGAAATGTTATGACTGTGGTAACTTGGTTATAGTTGCTTATGGAGAATACATTTTAATTTTTGGTTAAAAATGGGTTTTGGAATGTTAATGCAAATTGCTCCTGAAATATGCAAACCTGCAAATTCGAATAATGTCTCCCTTACACAGGCAAATTAACTGAATAAATAAAAATGTCAAGTTGGAATTTAATTTCAGATCAGTTTTATCTCTATGTTTTTATTCTAGTTAGATATTTTATACACATTTTAGTGGATTTTGAAAGCATTAAAAGGCTTAGTATATTTTTATTATTTGTTAATCAAGACCTGATAGAATATATAATAATTTTATATTATTTAATGCTTTAAATAAATACTTATATAAAGTTCACTCATCCCATTTATTTTATATAATCTCCCACATTATTTAATTGTTTGTGTGTATTTTACTCCACAGGAGTCTTGCACAGACTATTTCCTCATGGTCACACAGAGTTCTATTTGTCCATCATTGAATTAAGAAGTTTAACGAGTATATTAATTTCTCTTCATACTTCTTATGCTGAAAAACACGGGGAGGGGAGGCATATTGTAGCACATGGTTCCAGAGAAGGAGTTACAGATAACCGGAAGCTAGATTTTAAGTACAGATAAGACTTTGTTCTGGTATAAAAGTTATACCTGTTGTGCCCTCAGATAGAGTCTTTTTGAGCATAATGCTTATTTTAGGTAATCAGCTTTGCTTGCTTTGATGGGTTTCAAACATCCTTTGAGTCTTAATGGAAGATGAAGCTATTTAAGGTGAAAACATTTAAATCAGGTGCTTTTTTTTCCAGAAGAAATAGAGGGAAAGTCATCATCTTTGCACACTACTACTTTTAAAAACACGTCTGCTGAAATGAGAAGATTCAGATGCTAAATATGAATTTTATTACTTTTGATTTTATATGCCAAATTGTTGTTCATACCTACCTACATAACATGAAAGTTTCATTTTGGTACTTTTCAACAGATACTGCTATTTTTAATTTTTAATTTTTTTTTTTTTTAATTTCAGTGTTTCATAAATGGAAGCAAACATAAACCCAGAAGTCAGTGAATATCTTTTTAACTAAGAAGATGTATGCCCACAGCTTCATAAGACTAATAAGATTAATCTAGTAATTAAATGTTAATCTAGTGTCACTTAAAGATATGTATATTCATAGAATGTTGTTTTGAGAAATGTAACAGTTCTCCCAAACACGCATTGACAAGAAGAAGAAGAAGGTGTGGTTTTTAGATCTTATGTTCCAGTCTTTACTTTAGTAAGGATTAATAAACTAATGTGTGTTCAGTACTCTGTTTTCATCATAAAGAGGGCTAATTAAGAGTATTTTAATTATACAATTTCCAGTTCAATTACTGATTATGTTCAGTGGGGATGACTTCAATGAAAATCCTTTCATAAGTTTGTTTAAGTGAGGGTGAGATTATTAAATATAAAGAACAGAAAAGCACTATATAAAATAATATTCTTTTGCTGTGCCCAACCTGTACCTGCTTTATAAAGGTCACTTTCTTTCTGTAACATTGTATTTCTAAATTTAAGCTCAAAAATAATACACCTTTTTGATAACATAAATCAAGGTGCTCTTTAAGGTGAGAGATAATTGCAAGCTTGCTGTACTTCATTAAGCCAGTACTCTCATACTGTCACACACTTCAATAACTTTTTTCTATCCAGTTAGAGTATTTTAATGTTTGCTTTTTTTTTCTCACTCTATTTCCTGCTTTTTCATCACCCTTAGTATAAAGACTTATAATTTTACAACAAACAATAGACATATAATTGCCACAATTTTATCTAGATCTGTTACAATTTCTTAATTTGTAAATTAGTATGACTATAATATGTGTCATCAAAACTCTCAATAGAAACTCATAACCTTAAAATTACTGCATAAGAATAATTGAAGAATTAGCTATTCTCTATTCCTCTTCCAGGTCAGAAGTGTAATGGTCCTACCTATTTCCTTCTAACATATAAGCATTGCATCCTGGAAACATGCCCTTATTACATACAAACTGTATGCTTTTTGCAGCATGGCATGCAACTAGGGAAAATATTTCCTTGTAAATTATTCATGTGATATGTAATCAAATATCTACACAATAATTATATAGTGGCACTAAATTAATATAAGTATTAGGTATCATTGAGCTATTACCAATTTTTAAATACTTGGTACCTGAAAATCCTTCTCTTAAGGACTGACAACATGTAGTGTATTTTCACAGTTACTGAAACCTATTAATTTCTTTTGTTATGTGATTATTACCAACTGATTAAAGCCGTCCCAGAAAACAAAAATAATACAACCAACCAATCAAAAAAACCCAAAACACCATCCCAAACAAAAAAAGACAGGAGAAAGGATTTTTTTGGGGAATATTATTTGGAATGTTATTTATTGCAGTAAATTACTATATGTGTGATTCCATTTCCAGATGAAAATACATGAATCCTGGAAAGTTTCCCCAGAGAGGTGTGTGGCCAGACACAGTTTTAATGTAAACCGTAGCATCATTGATTCCGCAATATTCTTAGAGTGAAGCTGACAATTGATTTTTAACTATCTGTATATGACTTACCATAAGTAATTGGCTCATTGTGATGAAAAGCAAAAGTAACGTGGCATCTTAACTGTGCCATGAGCAGAGGAGGCAGCTTGTGCTACACCTAAGCCAGAAATGGGGAATCCATTTGTCTAAATACAGCTCTCAGCCCTCTTCATCTTCCCGTGCCAGGAAAGCTCTGGCAGCAAGACCGCCTCCTTGCTTTGTTCTCTGCGGTGTCAGTGGGGCAGCTGTGCCATGTGGCTCTCGAGATGGTGATTGCAGTCTCCATGTGGGCTCTGACTGCTGCTTTATGAAAGATTAACAGCTCCAAGATCTGTGTCTGATACATAAATTATTCACGGAACAATGTCATATCGAGGTATGAGTAAGCTCATCTTACCGTGTTGACTCCAGCTCCTTCTTTAACAAGGGGACTGCTGGTGGTTACAGAGTGAGAAAGGGGTAAGGATTAGCACATGATCATCTTTACTCTCCATTAGGTTGATGTACTTTGGCTTCATTTAACAATGCACGGCATGGTATAACAGAGTCTCCTACAGAAACAGCACAGCCTATGGTTCTGCTGTGGTTAGACACTCACATAAATTATTGAAATTTGCTTACTGCCTTGGAGTTTGCTAAAAAGGTGTTTCAGATACAGTGATAATTGAAAGAGACATTCTGTTTAACTCATGAAAAGACCCCAGTGAAAACTATTTAAACTGGTAAATTCAAAATTAAGCTAATATTTTATCTAGGGTGTATCATGAAATAAGATGAACTGCATTAAAGACAGAAAGTCATTATCGATTTCTGTGTTTCTAATTTATTTAATTTTGTCATGAAGTAATGATTTTTACATTTCTATATTTAATTCTTCCATTTCCTTTTTAAACAAATAAATGTCTGTGGAAAATTATAAACTTCAGCCTACATATGTCAGGACTGTAATGACTCCTCAAAGCAATTTCTGGTGTTTCTTATTTGTTTGTTTTATGTGGTTCCTGTCATAACAATACTTTAAAAATCTTATTCTTCCAAGAATTTACTGCTTTTAAGAATGGTTTATTCATAATTGGTGTGTGAATTTTTTTCAGAATAGGAACAAAACTGATGCATGTAGTGCAAATTCAGAATGTCTCAAAATAAGTTTTGAAAGACAGCTCTTCATTTGTCTTGTCTTCTGAATCTTTACACACCTGCTAATAGGACTTCACAGTACTTTTCTGCTCCTTTCTTCTCTATTTTCATGTTAAAAATCAATCAAAGGGATTTCCATAATGAGCAGAGCTCTTTCTAAGTGATAAAGAATATACTGATAATTATTTCTCTCATACCTTTAATAAAAGAAAAAAAAAAAGAAAGAAAAATTTAATCTTCAGTTATATAAGGGTTACAACTAAAGATTCCTTCCTGAATTTAAATCCACTAGATGAAAAACTATTAACATTATTTTACTGTTAGGATAGGTCACCTCAGAAAACTTAAATCTTGGGGATTTAATTAAAAAACCCAAGCTAACAACTTTTGCATCATTCAGTGATTTATAATCTCAACTGAAATTTAGGTATAATTACCTCAAAACTATTTTTTGTGATCACAAACTGCTAAGCAAAAAACTTACCAAAGTGGGGCTGAAACAGGACTAAAGAACATAGTTTTTTGGTTGTTTTTTTTTTACCTCTGCCTCCTGGAAAAGCAATAGAAGATTTGTTTTCTCAGCTGGGGATACTTAGGATGAGCTTGTCTGTTTCAAAGGGCAGGCTGAGCAGATTTGATGCCATTTTTGTGCAAAATCCCTCAATACTGGAGGTTGCACAAGTGTTTTCTAAAATTCTATTTCATTACTCAAATCCCAGCAGATTTGTATCCATAGCTGATGCTTATAAAATGAAACAAAACCAAAAGAACCAAAATACCAAACCATATGATTTTTGTATATGTTCCCTTCACAGGAAGCCTTTTCTGCTCTTTCATCTCCAGCACTTAGTCATTTTGATATGGAAAAGTTAGCACCAAATTAAGCAAGGATTTTTCAAACTACAAAATGTTTTCCTGCTAACCATAAACTGGGTGAAATTCCCTGCTGTTCTGTGAAACTCAATGTGATCACCAGTAATCCCTTAGGCTCCCTCTGCTCTTCTGGTGATAAAAACCAGGAGTGATTTGGCTGCCTGCTGAATATTTTGCTGTTTTGTTTGTTGATTCAAGGGGTTGTATGCTCCCTGTTTTCAAAATTAATTGTTGCTTTCCATAGCTCTTGATGGGGGAAAAAAGCCTCTTCTATGAATAGTCTCTGCAGTCCTGAAACCTTTCAATATTGTCAAACATTGCAGGACTTTTGTTTAATATAGAAATCTTCCACACAGGTCTTATATTCAGGAAATACATAAATACTGCTGAAAATGCATCTGCAAATGATGCCAAATAAATGATGATGGTTTTGGCTTGTCATTATTATTTTTTATTCAGTATTAACAACTTGCTAAAAAGAACAAGCAGCACATTTGTGTGAATTATGTTCATTATGTGACAAAAAGAAAGGTTTTTCTCCTAGTTGTCACAAGGTTATATTTCTGCAAAGTAACAATGTTGTGGTGGTCTTTGTAAAGGTTGGCAGTTTAACAGTTGTTTCAAATTTAAATTGAGGCTTTACTTAGACTTGTCATGATCATTGGTCAAGATAATTTTGGACCAAAAACTGATTATCAATGCTGATGCATTACTCCTCAATACAAGAGGTATTGTATGGTACATTTCTGTGGCTTATCAAGGTCTTTTAATTAGGTAGAAGACCTGCTCACACAACAAGCTGCAGGCAAATATTTTCTGCTGGTTTCAGCAGAAGGATTCCCATCAAGTAAGAGATCACTGAAGGGTGGCAAGAAAGGATTTGGTAAATCACTTTATACAGAAAGGTAGACATAAGCGGTCTTGAATTGTCAGGCTCATGTACAAAGATGCCTGTTGTGTTTCCCACCCAGAGCAAATTTCATTTTCACAGAAAAGTAAATTATATTATTAATCATCTTTTTAAAGCAAATAATGTTCATGATGAATAAATGTGTTCAGAGGAAACATGTGGTAACTAGTTTTTAAATTATTAGGCTGCTTTATTAACTGGCAAAAAAAATGAGAAAGGAATTGTGAATGATTTTATAATTTCTAAGTCACAAGCTCTGTTCCAATTGTTTTCTCAAGCATTTTAATTCTTTTTGGAACCTTGATCCTCGTTCAAGCAATTAGAATACTTCCAGACATTGGCTGCAGAAATACAGATACCTAGAAAGATAAAATAATCTACAGGATGGAAAATAAAATAAAATTTTACAGTTTGTTTCTTCCTCACATTCTACTCCTATATTGTTTTAATCACTGCTTAACTTTCTTAGCATCAGCATCAGTCCTTGTTTTGGCTAAAGAAGTAAATAAGTATTCTACCAATTTTTATTTATTTTAAACTTTGTTTGGTTTGGTATTTACCCAAAAGCTAATTTTTTCTTTTTTTAACCACCTCAATGAAATCAAATATTAAGTATAATTTATTAATATAATTTCCTGCAAAAACAATAGTGTCCAGGAGTGACTTTATGGTCTGGTATCCCATCGTCTGTTTTCTTCTGTCAAAAAAAAGGGTCCTACAGTTTTAACCTAGGCCCAGAGAGAGGGGTAGAGAAGCAATGGGATGCTTGAGGTGCTTGTATTCAAAACATAGAGATAAGAGTTCAGTTCTTTCCGAGCTTGCAGCAGTTGCAAAGTGAGAGCGACTGGGAGGTTTTTGGGGTTTTTTTGTTTTATTTATGTTTTGTTGTTTTTGTTTTTGTTTGGGTTTTTTTGGTTTTGCTTTTGGGGGTTTTTTTGCAGTTTTTTGTTTCGGTTTTTTTCCCCTGTGCTGGTTTTCCTTGTTAGCTAAGGCAAGAAAAGTTTTCCCAGGACTGTGTTTTTTCTGTGACTGTTCAGCTTTTTTCTCCAGTCTGGAACACCAGGACAATCGCCCAAGGGACGCCCAAGCTGGTCTGTGGCCTGGATACTGGGCCCGATCCCCAGAGGGACTGAGAGAGACTGAGCGAGCCAAGAGACACCCACGAATGGACTCTGAACTACAGAAGGACTCTGCCATCTCTTCAGGACAACGAGAGGTTTCATTCTTTCATGTTATTAATTTTTTCATGTTTGTGAGTACTTTTCTTGTGAAATAAACAGGTTTTCCACTTGTCTTCAAGGAGATTATCTCCTGAACTGGTTGGAGAGGGCCTGCTGGAATAATTTTTTTAGAGGAGACCCTTTGGGAAGTTTCCTCTCAAATTTTGTCTTAAACCAGGACAAATAGTTAAACAAATTGGAATTTTATTTGTCAATTTATCCTATATCATGAAAAATACCAAACCAAACCATTCAGCAGAACATTCAAAATAAATATTTTCTTTTAATTGTTGTTTGTCTTTCATATTTTATTGCATTGTTATTTCTATGATCTTTATTCATAGATTTGTTGTGTTGTTGGATAGAATCAGCAGTCTGCATTCTCTGATGAGCATCTTGCTGTTAGTCTTGGCAGCACTATTCTTGCATGAGCAGATATTTAATGGAATATGGAAGAGCTTCAGGAGGATGAGCCAGGTCATCTCCACCCCAGTACCCAGCTTGTTTGTAGAAGGCAAAAGGTTTTAAATCCTCTTAGAGAAAATAATTCAACTGTGATTTCCAAATAACTTCTAAATGCTTTGACTATAAAAATACTTGATTAAAAAGGAAATGTTTATATGTGTAACTGACCATTTTTGGAATAAAAATCACTCGTGCCTCTTCCACGTGCATCAAATTCCAGCTCTGAGCCATAAGTTTAAGAAGGTTTCTCTGTATAACCTTGCTAAAGAGGTATTCAGTTTGAACAATTACCTGTCCTGGTGTATTGGGTTCAGCAACTCTGTTCATTCTTGTTAATATTCTTTTGAGGTGATCAACTTTTCAATAAGTAAGAAACCTAAGGCTAATTTAAGGATGTGAATATTTTACAGGGGTCAGGCTCATATAACGGATGTTGTTTTGGTAGTTCTACCTCTCCTCTCTCATTGATTATTAACACTACCCTAATTTTAAGAAAATCTTTCTCCAGACTCTAGTCATCTTATATTTTCCTCTTGTTTGAGGGCCTAAAACTGGCCTACTAGATTATTATGTGCTTCATATTTTTGTTTTCTTTCAGTGATCTAATGTGACAAGAAATATAATCATTTATCCCTGGTTATCAATAATGTTCTTTTCATGAGAAAAATATAATTTTCATTCTGACATTTATACTCTGTTTAGATCAATATTGAGCACAAGGAGTAGAACAGAAGGATTAACATGTTGGGTTAAAAAGCCCTTAGGGGGAAAAGTCTAAACACTTTTTATATGATTTCTGATTTTATATATTTATTGACTTAAAAAATACTATGTACTTACACAGTCCAAACGACAAGTAAATCTTGTCAACACACCTGCAACACTGCTACAGAATAGTCCTATGTTCTTTGTATTAGATAGTCCATTTTTTTTTGCAACAGGTACCAGGTTCCATTTTGACATTATAGTTATAATTGTTGTTAATAAAAGGGGAAAGGAGAATAAGGGTATCACAGCGCATGACTGTATAATAACAATGCCATGATTTAATGAGTCTTGGTTCAACATTTAAAAAAAAACCATATGAAATAG
The DNA here is from genome assembly GCF_001522545.3 of Parus major. Taxonomy (NCBI): domain Eukaryota; kingdom Metazoa; phylum Chordata; class Aves; order Passeriformes; family Paridae; genus Parus; species Parus major. The sequence goes on along the minus strand of NW_015379261.1, from coordinate 2,435,479 downwards.
ATTGTTTTAACATTGGCCTGATTAACTGATTTAGTTCTAGATATTTAATACTTCCACTTTTTAATTTGGTAATGGAAAAATTCAGCAGCCTGTGGCATACATGAGACCAAACTTTATTATCTCAATGATCATCTCTGAACAGCTTGGGAACCTATATGGATGAATAATTTTCTTGGGGTCTGATTTACTCTACCATTTCTTTCTGAAAAACATTTCTTAAAACATTGAATAAAATATGAACTTGTCTGATACCAAATTTCTTGAAACTAGTCATTAAGATTTATTATTTCCATTATGAATAATGTCCATTATAAAAGAAGAAAAACATGACTGTAAGGCAAGCATATATTTTCTGTCATAGCACAGCAGTTTGTCTTCAATGACTGATGTTGTTTGCTGTTTGGGAAAGTAATAACAGAGAAACAGCAAGTAAGAATTGTATTTTTAGCAGAAACTCATTGTTTACATTATTTTCATTCTTTTATAAAATGAATGCTTATTATTGTCAATAGTGACAACCAAAAGCCACCTGACCTCTTCTTGTAGCTTAATAAAGCTACAAACATTGGTGAAATAGTCATAATGCAGAAAGCATTCACCAAAAAGCAGAAAGCATTCACCTTTTCACCAAGAGGATAGTTCCCTCAGGAAAGCTGTCACAGCACCAAGGCTGACAGAGTTCAAGAAGTGTTTGTGTTTGGACAGTGCTCTCAGGCACCGGGTGTAACTCTTGGGGATGGTTCATTTGCAGGGTCAGGAGTTGGAATCAATGGTCCTGATGGATCCCTTCCAACTCAGCATATGCTGTATTCTATGGTTCCTTTTTAATGAGTGTATTTGGAATGGTTCCTATATCCCATAATAATTTTGTGTGTCCAGAAGTGCCATAGTCCCCACTTCCCCACTTCCAGCTCGGGAATATCGCAATGGGTGAAGGGCAGCCCAGGATCCTTGGGAAGTTGGAGCCACGGGCTGCTCTTCCTTCTGGTGGGGTGATCAACACTGCTGCCATGTGGCACAGTGGGTCTGACCTGGGGTCCTGTTGCCCTGTGGTTTTTTTTCTTACGGATTTTTTTTCTCTTCTTTGGGCTCTGTGACCAGGGCCTGCCAGCTTGTTTCTCTGCTCCTCTACCACTTGGGAGCCCGGAGCCTGAGTGTGCTGTGCCGAGTCTCAGAGCCAGGAGCACTCCCTGCTGGGCTGTTCCCTCTGTGTGGCAGCCCAACCTCAGGACCAGCTGTCATGGGTAAGCTGTGCAAAGGAGCAATCCCCCACCCAGCTCTTCCCTGTTTCCTGTCACTGTTTCAGGAGTTTTGCTATGCTTTAACCCAACACCCCACATCCACCAGGATCCCACTGCTCCTGCCACTGCTTTGGGGTTAGTGCTACACTTTGATTTGCCACCCCTGGGAGTCTGCTCATCTTTGCTGCGCCAGCACGCTGCTCTGAAAGCACTGCTACAGACCAGCTCACCACGCGGAGTGGCACTGAGACCAGCTGCTCCCCACGAGTTTTGGAAAGGAGCCACCTCCTCTCTTTCCCTGTCGCCTGAACCGCCATTGCCAGAGGTGAGGCTGCTGAGCTCGCGCCACAGTGCCCCCTGCCGGCGCGGGGGAATCATTGCGCCTGGCCAGGAGCCACCAGCGCCCCTGCCGGCTGTGCCCAGAACTGCACCGAAGGGGAAAGGCTTCTTATTTTGTTTGTAGCTGCTGCCCTTGTTGTTGTTTGTTTCATATATATATATATACACGTAAAGTCTGAGAGTTCAATATCTAGAATTTATTTACCTTTTTCCCATTCTGTTTGTCAATAAACAGTTGGGTTTTTTCACTTTCATCCACAAGTATTCATTTTCTGTTGTCAGTAATGGATTATTGGAACCTTATTCCAGAGTGTTTTCTCCCAAACTTGTCTCTAAATTCAAACAATGAGAAACAGCTGGAAGATGACTGTCAGACTCACCATTTCATCCATTCCTTAAAGGCTATGAGGACACAATGCTGGTTTGACTCAGGAATTAATAACATCATGAGCTGGCAGCAGCTCAGCAACTCAGCTCCTCTGGAGATAGGCTTTACTTCCTTCTCATCTCTTCTCGTTCCTGTTAACTCTTTGTATTGACAGGAACATATTACATTCCCTTCTCTTTCTTCCTTCTGCTCTGTTCAGAGAAGTTCATCTGCAGTAAGAGACTAAATAGACATTTCCTACCTGGTATAAATTCTCAAAACCATTAGCTAAAGTCTGGCCTCATTCATGCCCTCACCCTTGTGTTGTTTGAGAAACTGAATTGCTAATGATTCTGGGAAACCTGAACTGCTGCTGCCTACAGTTAGCTAATAGTGGGCAATATTCTCAATCTATTTTGTGACTTTGGAGCTTTGTGACCATCTGTTTGAGAAGGGAATGAAATTCAATGTTTCCTTCCCCAGCACCAAAATGTTATTATCAAATGAAGAGCAATTTTCTGTGAAGTATCCCTTTGGAAGAGTCTGTGGTGTGTCCTCACATGCTTATTAGCTCAGACCTACCAAGGGAGCTGGGAACTTGTACAGTAAGGTGATGGAGGAAAGTACAACACTACAGGAAGCTCTCCAAACAAGTCCCATATGAATTTCATGAGTTCACAGTTATTTATTTCCAGTGGTCCTCTTCTCATTGGTCTTGCTTTGTATATCATTGCAAAGCCAGAGACGGCTGTCATCTCATCTTTTCAATTCCTTGGCGATTAACAGTATTTGTCAGTGATCTGTACTTGTGCTGTCTGGCAAGGAAAAAGCTGAATCAGAGGACAGAGAAGTACAATTCTTTGTGTCCTCTCAGCTTTCCTGTTCAGCTTGAGTGCACAGCTACAGACCATGGTCTGTGTTCCCACATGGTGCCTGTAGTGGCCATCAGGAAAGATGTAGGCAAAGGTCTTCAAACTTAACAAATTATTTCTTTCACAAATATGTCTTAGAAACCAAAGTAGCTGAATACAATTTGTCCTATGAAAAACATTCTGCAGCTGAAAACACCATTATAATAAAAAACCCCAACACAAGGACTCTAGGACTGTAAACATGATGTCTTGTTTCTACTCTTCCAAAATAATGTTATGTGCTATTACAATACATGCTTAAGCTGATGAAACTTCTGTCAACCCTACTATGATTCTGTATAGCGGTGGGGTTTTTTTCCCCCGTGGATTCCAAGTATTTATTAATGAAAAATTCTGTGTGACTATCTCTAAGTAAGTTTCTAAAATAATTTCATCTAATAGGGTCAAAGAATTACAGAATATCACTTTCCACAGAATAGTGTGTTGTTACAATGTATTTCAAAACATAATTTGTATAATCTGTATATCTATAAGATTTAGTTTAGTTTCTTCACTATAACACAGTTCTTGACAAACTTTCAAGAACAAAAATCAAAGAGCACCTGAGAAACAGAAGAAATAAATCTGTAATAAAGACCTAGTGTTCTGTACATATAGTGAATGAAACTCAAGCAATGTAGATATTTTTAATTGTAATTTTTCATAGTAAAGATGCCATTGTAATAAAAGTATGTTTTCAAATTAGTGATATTTTCAAATTGGTTTCAGATTTATGAGAAGACTGTGCTGGTGGGAAATAATCAAAGAAAAATGCTCAAAAATGTCAGTTATAAATACGATTCTTCTTGTGTCTTGAGCTAGCAGAAATACCTTCTAATTGCTACCAGTCATCTCCTTTCACTTCAAGCTGATCTAAATAATTTCAAAAGACCCTTGAATTCAGAGCCTGGATTTCTAGGTTTCAGAAAAATTATTTGCTCTTGAAGGCTTCAATAAAAATTCACATATCAACTGAGTCAGGTAGTTGTTTTAAAGTAATCCCATTTTAGGTAGATTCATAACAAATTTTCCTTCCCATACCCTTTTTTCTTAATACAAAATACTTTTGATACACGACATACTTGATTTAAACATTAGAGATAACTGTGTTTGAAATTAAGAAATTATAACACATGCATAACATACACAGAGATAATTTTAGAAGATGCCATCTATTTATATAGATTTTTTGTTAATCATTCACTTCCCAAGAAGGTGGATTATTACAGAAATTAACTCTATGCATGATCTATTTATCATTCTGTGGCCCTTCTGAATGAAGTATTTCTAAATGAAGTACTTCAGCTTCATTTATATTTTGTGTTTAAGAATTACCCTAGAACAAGATGCAAAACACTTCCCTGTGCATGTTTAACAAATTTAGAACAAGCATTTAGACACAAGGGTTTTGTTTAGAATTATGTCTAACATTAGAAAGTTATATCTGTCTGTTGTTTGAGAAGCATGTTTGGGTGGGGGAATGTTGTAGTAGAGACAGAAAATGGCACCTGTTTCTTCTTCTACCATTGCCCAATCTTTATTGCACACAGCTTATATTTATATGGTTATCAGAGGGCATTGTGCTTAATTCCAGTTGGTTAGGAGCTCAGTTCACTGGAACTCACTTCACTGGTTGGCAATGGTAAGTGAACATGTCAATCAAAACTTTTCTTTCTAACAATGTCTATGTACATTTTTTGCTGATTCTCATGGGACAGATCCCTTGTTATTACAGATGCACTTGTTTTTTCCCACCAAGAATAGTTCGTTATGTTAACAAACTTTTCATTCTCAAGATGTTTTTGCATGGGGACTTATCAGGCTAGCTGCTGCCTATACCTAGCCAAAGTAACAAGGCCTGAACCATGATTTTACAAGGCCTGTCTTTTGTAAATTTTTACCTATATGTGACAAGAGATAAGAATTCTTAAACACAACTGTACATTAAACTCAGATGAAAGTGATATTAGGTGAAAGTGTGAAATTAGGTGTCTGCTAGTTGGTTTCTTTTTTTATTACCTGCAGAAATTACAAGTATGATGAAAGTGCTCAGCTTTTTCCCAGCTTGCTTTCCTGTGCAGAGGCAGACTTTGGATCCCCATTTAAATATGGTTGAGAGAGTGTTAGCTTTAGACTCTGAATAGTCAAAGTATGCAGTGAAAAATGACAAAGGGTGCTTCCCTTCAAGTATCTGACCAATGATCTCCTTTTTAGCCTGAAGCAATAATTGTCTGTGTATTTTAACAGTTCACTTGCTTTCACTATACTACTTGTTTCTTAGCACATTGGATTTTATGCTTGTCTTGGTTCTAGAAGACAGGTGTCTGCTAGGGAGAGCAGGAGCCTCCCTTGGGATGAACGAATGTAGACCCCCTCCCTCC